>NC_134358.1:68358429-68531104 GCF_048569485.1 Anomaloglossus baeobatrachus
CTTACAAAAGTGAACATGAGATTTTTAGTTTAACATTCTGATCAGACTGTATGAAGGCCACTGCCACGTCACTGTGAACCTCTTAGTGGGTCCATGACTATAAAGCTGTGGCACCATGTGCAAACCTTTACCACAGCAATATTGCAAGAGCAGGGAGAGCGACCTGGTGCCCTACAACTTCCATGCTGCCAGGGTAAGCCCCAATGACTCTAGGCCATGTTAACCTACAGGCACAACCCTACAGCAACATTGGATGCCACATAGCACCAAAATCAAGTGAAAGGAGCTAAAACACTTTTCTCAAACTATGAGCTAAGAGCAAAAATAGGTGGATTTTTTTCACCACTTTAAAAAATAACTATTATTGTACATTAAACATTATTCTAAGGGTGATGTGTCATGCGCTGTCCGACAGGCAACCTGGTCTCTCTAAAGTGCTCAGTTCGTCTGGGTATCGGCTGAGTTGTATCACTACTCCCAGCCATGCAGAAGTTAATCCTTTTTGGAGCAATGTGCTACTTTTCTGAGAGCCAGGTTGCTGATTATCTTCCACAGCTGGTCTCCTCCTGTTTAAGGCTGAATAGTGTAGTAGGAGAAGGCCGAAGATAGCATCTGCTTAACTGTTGCGATATCCCGGTTTCTGTGGTGATCTTCCGTTTGATGACCAGCGACTTGTTGTCTGTGTTGTATGAAAGTTCCTTGGTGTGACTTTCTCCTTTCCCTTTGGCTTGTCCTCTCCAGTGTCTTTATGTCTCCCCTCTGTGGATATTTGCGGTGTGCGCAAGTCTCAGTTTTACCCCCTTGTCTTTGTCTTGTGGAAGGTTTATTACTTCATGTCCTTCACATAAAAGAAAAGAACCTGGGGCACTGCTCCACAAATACTGCTGAAATGTATATATATACATATATATATATATATATATATATATATATATATATATATATATATATATATATATAAAGGTATCTAATTTGCTCCAGTAACCAGGCAAGCTTCCACACCACTCTGGGGTGCCACACCACTTCAAGGGTAAAGATATATCCAGATAAATGTAAGAAGAGATGACGGCACTCACCTGTTCTTGCTGTGCAGGATTTTCTTTATTTACAGCTGGAGGTTACATAATTGGGCTAGCGGGGAGGGGGAGAAAACCACCCAACACGTCAGATAACGGCCGTTTCGCACTTTCAGCTGAAGCACTGAGAGAAAGTGTGAAATGGCCATCGTCTGACGTGTCGGGTGGTTTTCTCCCCCTCCCTGCTAACCCAAGTATGTAACCTCCACCTGTAAATTAAGAAACTCCTGAGCAAGAACCGATGAGTGCCTTCATCTCTTCTTACATTTACTTCATGTCTTGTCCACCCTGGGATTGGGGGTGCTGGGGTATTTAGTCAAGGTCCGCCAGGAGACAGGGCCAGGTCGGGGACCTGAACCTCCTTACCTTCAAGGGTACCTCCAGGGTGAGGGTGAGAGTAGTGGTCAGCATAGGCTTCCCTGTGTCCCTTAGGCACCCATGACATGATGACAATTGTAGAGATACATAATATGCATATGTTTTATTTATTTTTTTACTTTCAATAAATAAGCTTCATTTTTAAAATTGCTAAGTTTGACTTTATTCCGTCTGTTATTAATTTTTAAGTCTCATTAGGGGGCTTTTACTTCTTTTTAAATAATGAGTACATGCCTCTATGACAGTGAATTTCTCTCTGTGCATTGAAACTCAACAGGTGTCTTTTAGGGCAACTTCTCTGTAAGTTCTAACAAACGGATAAAGCCGTCTAAACCTTCAGTTGGGGAGATATGATCAAAGCAATTATTCATGGAGCTGCCAGCAGTGGATCTTGATGATTTGCCCACATGCATTCAGTGGGGAAGACCTTTCCTCAGACAACCATTAATAATCTCAGTAATAGCAGCCAAGGTTGTAAGTGCTGGAATCTCTATGTGTGGTGCATTTACTCAATATGGAATAAATCAATATGTTTTGAAAAATTTGTTTCCATATTTTAATCAATTGTATATCATTACTATTTCTATCCATTCTTAGATTTCCACAACTTTTCTTATTGGTGTTCCAATTTCAATGCAGATGATTATGTTATTATTAGTTTATTTTTATTTATTCCCTGTCTCTGTCATCATGTTATACGCCTGAGGAAGGTGAATGAGCCTGTTCTGAAACGCGTTGTTGGACAGTATGAGCAAAATAATTTTTTTTCATGTATTTCAAGGATTTTCTTACAAGGAAGCACCATTGTCAACAAGGATGACTCTTTTGTACAGTTTCATTCCCTGGATCTTCTTCCTTGACAGAAGAGTGATTCTGCAGGACACGCAATAACAAATAGTGCACTAGAAATGATTCTCACCAGTAATGGACACATTTGGACCTAATGAGTCCAAAGAACCCAAGAGAGCACCATTACTGAACAACAAGTATAAAAGTGCTCAAATCGAGCATGTTGGATGCTCAGAAATGCTCAACTCGAGTACTTAGCTCAACAGAAGTCAATGGGTGCTTCGAGCATATTTTTCACGAGCCCACATTCTATTACCTGCCCTGACACAGCCCCGACCACCACAGTTCCCATCATTCGCAGACATCAGACATCAACCAGCAACCTCCATTCCGTTTTCCCAGCAACCACAGTCCTAATCATCTGGGGGTGCAACAAGCATTGCCCGGCAACCTCTGCTCCATGCACATGTGACGCCCTGGCAAAACCAGGTGTCACACAGACAGGCCCCCGCACAACACCTTCCCACAGAGGGTTACACACAGCCGACCTGAAACCCTAGTCACCCCCCCAGAGTAGGACAGACACAACAGTGGGCCGGACCAGGTGGATGAGAAACGCCCACCTAGGGGTATAGAGAACCGGGGGCGGGAAAAAGGAGTAGTTAGTAGTTGAGAGTAGAGGAGTGGAGGTGCAAGTCGAAGGAGGGGAGCAGTGTAGCTCCGGTGAAGTGCTGATTAAGAAAGGAGAGACCTCGGGGTTGGAGCCCCGGCGTACTTGGCTAGGTGGCAGACGGTGATCCGTGTCTGCAGGAGACGAGAAGACAGCTGCCAGAGATCCGAGGTGGACCGGGACAGGGTTTGAGCCCGCCGTTAACGACACCGGAGAACCGACCCAGAAACCGTGCCCAGCGGTGGTACTTGGACCATGAAGCCAGGACTGGAACCAACGGCCTAGTTAATTAGCCAAATGAGGGCAGGATTACAGGTCCTGTCCCAACCAAAGTCCCAAAAGCAGACAACCACCCACCAAAAGGGATAGGGCATCCGCCAGGGCCCGGTAAATCCCGTAGGGTCAGCGTCAGCGGGCAAGGCTCCCAACAGAAAGGACCGGGAGCGGACTCCTGTGTTTCACGCCGGGAGGTACAACACACTACACACTGAGTGCAGAGGGAAGTGATTCGGATCATCAGCCCGGGTGTGGGACCAGACACACCCGACCGCGGCGACCGGCCACCATCCCCTTGGTTTACCACTGGACTTGTGTGATTTATTCAACCATGAGTAACCTGACATCCCCCGGTCCGACCGGGCGTGCCGGCCCCTGCAGTCACCATCCCCAGCACAGAGACACTGGTCCCGGGGCATCCATCCCTACCCACAGAGGGGTTAACACATAGCTGCCATCCCATCACCCCCGGGAGACCCAAAGCAGCCGCGGTGGTGCCACACTTCACCACACACCGTGGGTGGCGTCACAGACAGTTTATGTCAAATCCCGTACAAATACGTCCCCTTTTAGTTGAAGTGTCCGCGCGACCCCCGGGTCCGGTAGAATCCCTCGAGCCACACTGCAGATCCGGATCCGAGCAGCCCGGCTTCTGGCACAGGGGCAGTACACACACCTTCCGAATGTTCCTCCCAGCCAAAGTAACGGTGTGGTTAGTTCCACACGAGTCTCCATTTAGGAAAGGAAAGGGATAGATTTATTTTACAGGACAGGGACTCAAGTAGAACTGACCACATAGTTGAGGAGTGGACCTCCTAGACTGGAAAAGCCTATGCAGTAAGTGCAAGGGCTGAAAAGCATTTACCACTGTGTGGTATACATCTATATATGTAAGTGAATTGTGAAAAAAATATGAAGGAGGGCATCATACACACCCTGGAATAATTAATAGCGAGGGTCACATGGTGACCCTCTAAAAATTTGGATGAAGAACCACCTGATGACCTGCTAAAGATTTGGAGCGAGGACTGCCTGATGACCCACTAAAGATTTTGAGCGAGGGCCGCCTGATGACGCTCTAAAGATTTTGAGCAAAGGCAGCCTGATGAACCTCAAAAGATTTTGAGTGAGAGCCATCTGATGACCCTCAAGATCAGAATGAGGATTATTTGGTCCAGACTCTTGGCTAGTGAGACTGGACCATAATATACAATAGGATAAAGAGTTGCACACAAGTCACAATGTATATGGGAATGATGAAAAGCAAAACTGCTATGGGAATACTAGACTGAAAAAATACAATGAACTATCTGAAAAAGTGAAAAAACATGAAAAATGGAATATGCATAACTGCTATGAATAATAGGAATATAAGAGATGTTTAGCCATTGTATTGATCAACGCAAAAGAGCCCCAAAACCAAAGCCAAGGTAATCTCTATTTTTGGGGTCCCTAGCCTATATGTAACCTCACCTGCAGTTAAAAAATATTCAATTCTTCATGTTTTTTCACATAAAAAAAATAGAGATTACCTTGGCGTTTGGGTATGGGGCCCTTTGGTTTTATCACTTTTTCAGATAGTTCATTGTATTTTTCAGTCTAGTGTTCCCATAGCAGTTTTGCTTTTCATCATTCCCATATACATTGTGACTTGTGTGCAACTCTTTATCCTATTGTATATTACGGTCCAGTCTCACTAGCCAAGAGAGTCTGGACCAAATAATCCTCATTCTGATCTTGAGGGTCATCAGATGGCTCTCACTCAAAATCTTTTGAGGTTCATCAGGCTGCCTTTGCTCAAAATCTTTAGATCGTCATCAGGCGGCCCTCGCTCAAAATCTTTAGTGGGTCATCAGGCAGTCCTAGCTCCAAATCTTTAGCAGGTCATCAGGTGGTTCTTCATCCAAATTTTTAGAGGGTCACCATGTGACCCTCGCTATTAATTATTCCAGGGTGTGTATGGACAATATACATTGTGACTTGTGTGCAACTCTTTATCCTATTGTATAGTTATGTTTTTTGAGTCTTGCACCATGTTCACACCATTGGACCGTATTATAGACAGGGTCATTCTAGTAAAGATACTGGAAGCATCCAACCAACCACCTGTTTGCACTGTTCTGGCTTCAAGCATGTTGTCCCACGCCCCCTGCAAAGTGGGACAGGAAGCTAGCTGTTGTGGATGAGCATGTTTGTTGTGCTCCTGCAGCAGACATAGTATCACCTTGACCATGGTCTTGGCGTTTTCGTGCACCATCAGCAGCACGTCACTTCCCTGTTCCTTACCACACGCCTTGTGTATTTTAAATTAAGTAGATACTACGTATGCCTACAAACTTTCCAGTATTAATAGGGAAAAGAAAATATGTAGCCCTAACAAAAACTTTTGTTTTTAGGTTGCAGCAATAGTATCAGTATAGAAGAACTGTAAGGCAATAAACCCTGCCTATATACCTCTAATCCAAAACTATCCCTCCTCCACCAACTGTTCCTACACTGAAAGCAGGTAACAGCAGTTTTACTAAAGAAAGGACAGTATGTAGCCCTGAAAAGGATTTTTGTTATTAGGTTGCAGCAGTAGTATAAGTATAGAAGGACTGTAAGGCAATAAACCCTACCTATATGCCTCTAATCCAAAACTGTCTCTCCTCTAACAGCTATCCTTACATTGAATGCAAGTAACAGTAATTTTACTAAAGAAAGGACAGTATGTAGCCCTGAAAAGGACTTTTGTTTTAATGGTGCAGCAGCGATATACAATTACTGCAATAGCAATTATAAACCGCCTATATGCCTCTCTAAAGTCAGCTCTCCCTCCTACATCAACTCTCCCTGAAATGATGCCAGAGGACAGTTGGATGAACATCGTGTCACCAAGTCTTATATAGGAGGCGATGACATGGCTTCGGCATTACCATGTATGACTGGCAATCTCCGCTTATTGATTAGCTGTCTAAAAGCCACAAAAAAAGCCACAAAAACATGGGGTGGTGACTTGAGTGACATGCCCACCAGGGCCGTGGCGCACTCGTTACTGGGCCAGTCCTGTCCTGATTGGATGCCACGGTGTCAAGACCCAGTTCTGTGACCCTTAAAATGACTTGGGGGGGATGTTATTTACAAGAATAATGGGGATGCTTTTGCCTTGAATTTTCTCACTACTTATAGTAGTGATAATGTCAAGATCAGAAATATTTTCACCAAACATTGGGGAGTATTGTTGAATGACCCTTTTTTAAAAACTATTCTACCCTCCCACCCTGGCATTACTTATAGGAGGGCACCGAATATTAAAAATCTAATAGCCCCTAGCCAACTTAAATCTGCCTCTTTGAAAAATGACAATCTTACAGTTCCCTCAGGGACCTACAGATGTGGCACAAAAAATTGCCTCTGTTGCAAAATCATCTGTCATAAACGGACAAGTTTTTGCTCTACCAAAGGAACAGAGGAATTTGCCATCAAAAGCCATTTAACATGCCAATCCAACTTTGTGATTTATCTTATCGATTGTAATTGTGGTAAACAATATATAGGTAGAACTTGCCAGGCCTTACATAATTGACTCAATTCCCATAGGCACAACATTAAAATTGGCTACATGCTTCATGGACTTTCTAAACATTGTACATTGGTCCATAACAAATACCTGTCCTTTAAGATTACCCCCATAGAACAAATACCACCAAACGGTCCCAATAGAATGGATAATCTGAGGAAGAAAGAAACCTTTTGGATACACAAGCTGAACACTTTGAAACCTATGGGCCTTAATTTGGTAACTGATTTATTTTATTAGTCTCATTGGTTTTATCTGTTCCCTTTTTAAACAAGATATTGTCTTAAGGCCACGTCTCACTAAACAACATCGCTAGCAACATCGCTGCTGAGGCACGACTTTTGTGACGCAACAGCGATGTTGCTAGCGATGTCACTGTGTGTGACATCCAGCAACAACCTGGCCCCTGCTGTGAGGACGCTAGCTGTTGCTGAATGTCCTGGACCATTTTTTAGTTGTTGCTCTCCCGCTGTGAAGCACAGAATGCTGTGTGTGACAGCGAGACAGCAACAATTGAATGTGCAGGCAGCAGGGAGCCGGCTTCTGCGGACGCTGGTAACCATGGTAAACATCGGGTAACCAAGAAGCCTTTACCTTGGTTACCCGATATTTTCCTTCGTTACCAGTGTCCGCAGCTCTCAGCTGTCAGTGCCGGCTCCCTGCTCTCTGCACACATAGCCGGACTACACATCGGGTAATTAACCCGATGTCTACTGTGGCTAGGAGTGCAGGGAACAGGGAGCCGGCACTGGCAGTGTGAGAGTGGCGGACGCTGGTAACGAAGGTAAATATCGGGTAACCAAGGTAAGGGCTTCTTGGTTACCCGATGTTTACCGTGGGTACCAGCGTCCGCAGAAGCCGGCTGCCTGCAAACGTAGCAGAGACACATCGGGTAATTAACCCGATGTGTACTGTGGCTAGGTGTGCAGGGAGCCAGCGCTAAGCGGTGTGCGCTGTTAACCAAGGTAAATATCGGGTTGGTTACCCAATATTTACCTTAGTTACACAGCGCAGCATCGCTTCCACGCGTCGCTGCTGGCTGGGGGCTGGTCACTGGTTGCTGGTGAGATCTGCCTGTGTGACAGCTCACCAGCGACCCGTGTAGCGACGCTCCAGCGATCCCTGCCAGGTCAGGTTGCTCGTGGGATCGCTGGAGCGTCGCTTAGTGTGACGGTACCTTTAGTTACATTCTTTTATCAAAGGTTTACCACCTTTTACATCATATGTTCTCTAAGTCTTCGATATCATTATATGTTTTTTATTGTCTATTATTTATTATGTATTTTTACCTATATGTTTCCTAGAATATGATTATTCGATATCACCATATGTTTTTATATTTTTTATTGTTTGATGTATTTTTAGCCATATGTGGCCCCAGAATTTAATCCAAGTTTTTTACCCCACATATATATTTAATAATGTTTGCACAAGCTTTTTATAGGCACCTGTGATAATGACTCAATAATCTTAACGTCATTATGTTCTCATATTAATTGAGATCATTATATTTTTTAAAATTTGTTTTATTTTTATTTTTCATTCAACTAATTAAATTGTAACCTTTTAACTTCTTACCCTTTTTTTCGGGTCCTAAGCGCACTTCATTTTTTTCCCACGGTGTCAACCTTGAGTGACCCTTCACGCAGGCGCCCTTCACTTTTATTCCCAGCGCTTATTCCATATAAGCGCGATTTTCCCCATTAATACTCTGGTTAGCCACTTTTTTTTCAGTGGGTTTCATTTCCTTTGGGGGCACATTAAAGGTGTTTCCTCCTTTCAAAAGATTAAATATAATTATATCCATCCCCAATGATTTATACATAATTAAATAAATAAATATACATCTATGCTCACGCTGTTTGATCACTTCAACCTCTCCCCGTTATTTTACTTCTTTTCCTTTCTCCCTCTTTTTTCTTCCTCATTCCAATCCCGTTTTAAATACTTAAATAAAAATAAAGATTAAACATAGTCGTTTTTTTAGCTCTTTATTTTCAAATTTTAAATTTTATTATTATATTTTTATATTTTCAAGAATCATTTCTTCCCAATTTCAATCAAATAACCCCAAATATTTTTTGTTTATTTTATTTTTATTTTTTCCATTTTTTCACTCGTTCAACTCACTATTTAAATAATAGTACAAAGAAGCACAGCTATTGAGACGCTTCTCCTGCATTTCCCCCTCCCCCCTCTGTCCTTTTTTCCGTTTTTTGCTTCATCCCCTCTCGTTTCTCCGTTCCCCTTTTTATCTCTTTTTTCTTCTTCCTTCTTCTCTTTTTTTCTCTTTTTCTCTTTTTTCCTTCCTTTCTTCTCTCCCCCCTTTTTTTCCTCTTTTTTCTTTTTTTCTCTTTTTTTCTTTTTCTTTTTTCTCCCCTTTTTTTTCTTTTTTTCTCCTTTTTTTTTTCTCTCTTTTTTCTTTCCATTTTTTTCTTTGTCAATTCCAACAACTTTATTGATTACCTCACGTGCCTATGAGTCACAAGTAGGATGACGTAATAAGAGTATACGTGGCTATTTTTTAGACATATATATAGGAGCCTGCGACCCCTTATTTGCTGTATTATTCCTTGTATATTGTCCTGATGATGGGGACGGACATGTCCCTGAAACGACTTGTGAAAATAAAAGGGATTTACTTATATATTTCGGACTCCTGTGGTTGTGGCGTGGTGTTTAAACCCGCTTTTCTCCTGCCATTGAAATTTACAAGGGAAGATGAGTCGTGACGCCGCCTGTGGTATGCGGCAAAATAGGTGCCGCCACTGCTCTTCAGTTCTCTTGGGGGGTCGGTGGTGATACAGCTGAGTTGGTATAGCTCTCCACAGTTAGAGCTGGGCCCAGGGCTGGCAAATAGGGGATAAAGTCTATGGTGTTGAGATGTAATGTGTTGAGGCGGGGTGCAAACAATACCTGGGCAACACAGGGATGCAGTCACAAGTTCTTTACTCACTGTTGATAGTTCCAGGTTACCACGACTAGTGAGATGCTGCCCTCGCAGTGCTGAGTCCTGCTGTGATGGGCCTCAGCCGATCCCTGGATAGTTTGGAGGCACAACCCGGTACAGCCTTCTGTGTTCCTTCCCTGGTTGTCTTCCTGCGCTGGCCTTTCTTCCACATGCCCCGTGCCTCACACGCAGTGCCCTGAGTCGATGTCCGTGGATCCCTCTTATGGGTGGCTTTCCTGCCCTGTCCCTTGGTCCTTTGTGGTCACCATTTCAGCGGGTTATGTGCAGTGGTGGCTTTAGTACTTGAAGTAACCTCAGCCTGTGGTTTACCGGGAATGGGATAACACACCTCTGGCTGAGGTTCACTACCTCTGTGCCGACTGGAGCCTCAGGGGTGCCACATGAGCATAGCACTCAAGCACCAGCAATTGTCGGTCGAGTAACGAGCATACCCAAATACCCTGACACTCGATCAACACTAGTTTTTATACTTTCCATAAAAAGAAGACCCGACTTGATCACATCTAGTCAAGAGCTTAATTATCAGTTAGTAACTGGAGCTGCAAAACTGGAAAAGGTAGAAAACTATTATTTAAATGTTCTTTTGCTCTACAGTATCAATATTCAGATTGCTGGAGAATGAACCTTTGGTGACAGAAATATGAGGATATTTGAATAAAGAGCCGTGAGGCTGCAATATCGCCAGGAATTAAACTTCTAAAATGCGACACAAGCTTCTGGCCCAAGAGACCGGAGCTCAGTGAACTTCTGTAAGTAACACTGCAGTAATGAGCCGTCGCGCTGCCTCCTTTTTCACAGCAAGCAATTTAAGTGACAAAACCTGGTACTAAGGTAATTTTTAATATATCTGTGTTAAGGTTAGAGACAAAAGTTTTAGCCAGAAGAAAATGCCTCTCATCTGTCCACTAAATTGCTGGCATAATGTTCTGATAAACTTACGCCAGTCCTAGAGATCAATGGGACACTCTGTACAACATAACAGCCGCATAAAATTGACTTTTAAAAACAAGAAATATACAAAAAAGAAGACGCAGCACATCGTTAAAGAAGAACAGATTTCAGCATTCTTTTATTTCCTATGTCTTCCGCAAAGGAGTATATTTTATGGGACATTTACAAGTAGGGTTAGAAACAATTTAGCCTAGGGCCGGGACCAGGGTTGGAATTTCAGTGCCCCATACTGGCCCTTTAGACTCCGCCCAGACTCCACCTCAGTACCTCCTCCACCCTTCAAACCTTAGAAACCTCTTCCTAATATATATATATATATATATATATATATATATATATATATATATATATATATACACAGTACAGACCAAAAGTTTGGACACACCTTCTCATCTCTAGAGCAACTTAAGAGGAGACTTTGTGCAGCAGGCCTTCATTGTAAAATAGCTGCTAGGAAACCACTGCTGAGGACAGGCAACAAGCAGAAGAGACTTGTTTGGGCTAAAGAACACAAGGAATGGACATTAGACCAGTAGAAATCTGTGCTTTGGTCTGATGAGTCCAAATTTGAGATCTTTGGATCCAACCACCGTGTCTTTATAGAAAAGGTGAACGGATGGACTCTACATGGCTGGTTCCCACCGTGAAGCATGGAGGAGGGGATGTGATGGTGTTGGGGTGCTTTGCTGGTGACACTGTTGGGGATTTATTCAAAATTTAAGGCATACAGAACCAGCATGCCTACCACAGCATCTTGCAGAGGCGTGCTATTCCATCCGGTTTGCGTTTAGTTGGACCATCATTTATTTTTCAACAGGACAATGACCCCAAACACACCTCTAGGCTGTGTAAAAGGGCTATTTGACTAAGAAGGAGAGGGATGGGGTGCTATGCCAGATGACCTGGCCTCCACAGTCACCAGACCTGAACCCAATCAAGATGGTTTAGGGTGAGCTGGACCGCAGAGTGAAGTTAAAAGGGCCAACAAATGCTAAGTGTCTCTGGGAAATCCTTCAAGACTCTTGGAAAACCATTTCCGGTGACTACCTCTTGAAGCTCATCAAGAGAATTTATTATTATTATTATTATTATTTATTTATAGAGCACCATTAATTCCATGGTGCTGTACATGAGAAGGGGGTTACATACAAAATACGTATACAAGTTACAGTAGACAGACTAGTACAGAGGGAAGAGGGCCCTACCCTTGCGGGCTTACATTCTATAGGATTATGGGGAGGAGACAATAGGTGGGGTGTAGGTCAGGCGGCAGCTCCGCACGGTGGTCGGGCGGCAGCTCCGCACGGTGGTCGGGCGGCAGCTCCGCACGGTGGTCGGGCGGCAGCTCCGCACGGTGGTCGGGCGGCAGCTCCGCACGGTGGTCGGGCGGCAGCTCCGCACGGTGGTCGGGCGGCAGCGAGTTCATTGTAGATTGTAGGCATTTCGGAACAGGTGCGTTTTCAGGTTCCGTTTGAAGTTTGCAAGGGTAGGGGATAGTCTGACGTGTTGAGGCAGCGAGTTCCAGGAGACTGGGGATGCTCGGGAGAAGTCTTGGAGTCGGTTGTGTGAGGAGCGAATGAGAGAGGAGGAGAGGAGGAGATCTTGGGAGGACCGGAGGTGACGTGTTGGAGTGTAGTGGGAGAGTAGTTCGGAGATGTACGGAGGGGAAAGATTATGCACAGCTTTGTAGGTCAGTGTTAGAAGTTTGAATTGGATACGGTGGAAGATTGGAAGCCAGTGGAGGGACATGCAGAGAGGAGAAGCGGGGTGGTATTGAGGAGAGAGGTGGATAAGTCGGGCAGCAGAGTTAAGGATGGACTGGAGAGGGGCAAGCGTGTTGGCAGGGAGGCCACAGAGGAGGATGTTACAGTAGTCGAGGCGGGAGATTATGAGGGCATGCACTAGCAAGAGAATGCCAAGAGTGTGCAAAGCAGTAATCAAAGCAAAAGGTGGCTACTTTGAAGAACCTAGAATATAAGACATATTGTCTGTTGTTTCACACTTTTTTAAGTATTTCATTCCACATGTTTTAATTCATAGTTTTGATGCCTTCAATGAGAATCTACAATTTTCAGAGTCCTGAAAATAAAGAAAACTCTTTGAATGAGAAGGTGTGTCCAAACTTTTGGTCTGTACTGTATATATATCCCTCTCGTGGGCAGATTCTGGTATATATGTCTCAATCCTGGTTTCTGTCCCCTTCCTGCTATATATATCCTATTCCTGGTGTATATATCCCCTTCCTGGGCTCCTTCTGGTATATTTTTATGCCACAAAAAGAAAAAAAAATACTCCCCATCCCTGGCTCTCACATCGCGGAGCGTCTTCTCTGAGCTGCGATGCATTTCAGCTAGATGTGCACCCTCCGACGTGCATCCAGCTAGGGGAAAGCAGGGGTTGGCGTTGGCGGGCCCCAACCACCCCCGGCGATTGCCCCGCCTCTGTCTTCAGCTCACCGAGCACTTAACCTGTCCCCGCCGGCTGCCGTGCCTTGGCCACCTCCGTGACTGTTACCTGCATCAGTGTGATGAGGTCGCAGAGTGATGACCTCTTCTCACTGTTGCATGCTGGACTGTGGGATGACGCACAGTGCCATGTTCTGTCCTAATGATCTTGCCAGCAGCACATGGCTAATTTGTTTGTGCATGCGCTGCCCCTGAAGCGCTAGTTAGCATACAAATTAGCCAGTGTAGTGGCCGAAGCGACACAACCGGGCCCCTCTGTTGTGACTGGGGCCCAGTGAAGAGGGCTTAATAAAGCTAAGTAATTACCTCGGGCCTGGCCGGGCCCCCCTCTTCACCGGGATTCCTACTCCAGTCGTGGTTGTCATGCCCTAATGGTTGCCCTGTGTTAAAATAATACTGCCATATTGCCATATACAGGGTAATTAATACCACAATTTAGCTACCAACAAGAAAAAAAAACTCCTTCAAGATGTCCACATAATGCTGAACTATGGCTCCCACATACAGTTAGGTCCAGAAATATTTGGACAGTGACACAAGGTTTGTTATTTTAGCTGTTTACAAAAACATGTTCAGAAATACAATTATATATATAATATGGGCTGAAAGTGCACACTCCCAGCTGCAATATGAGAGTTTTCACATCCAAATCGGAGAAAGGGTTTAGGAATCATAGCTCTGTAATGCATAGCCTCCTCTTTTTCAAGGGACCAAAAGTAATTGGACAAGGGACTCTAAGGGCTGCAATTAACTCTGAAGGCGTCTCCCTCGTTAACCTGTAATCAATGAAGTAGTTAAAAGGTCTGAGGTTGATTACAGGTGTGTGGTTTTGCATTTGGAAGCTGTTGCTGTGACCAGACAACATGCGGTCTAAGGAACTCTCAATTGAGGTGAAGCAGAACATCCTGAGGCTTATAAAAAAAGAAAAAATCCATCAGAGAGATAGCAGACATGCTTGGAGTAGCAAAATCAACAGTCGGGTACATTCTGAGAAAAAAGGAATTGACTGGTGAGCTTGGGAACTCAAAAAGGCCTGGGCGTCCACGGATGACAACAGTGGTGGATGATCGCCGCATACTTTCTTTGGTGAAGAAGATCCCGTTCACAACATCAACTGAAGTCCAGAACACTCTCAGTGAAGTAGGTGTATCTGTCTCTAAGTCAACAGTAAAGAGAAGACTCCATGAAAGTAAATACAAAGGGTTCACATCTAGATGCAAACCATTCATCAATTCCAAAAATAGACAGGCCAGAGTTAAATTTGCTGAAAAACACCTCATGAAGCCAGCGCAGTTCTGGAAAAGTATTCTATGGACAGATGAGACCAAGATCAACCTGTACCAGAATGATGGGAAGAAAAAAGTTTGGAGAAGAAAGGGAACGGCACATGATCCAAGGCACACCACATCCTCTGTAAAACATGGTGGAGGCAACGTGATGGCATGGGCATGCATGGCTTTCAATGGCATTGGGTCACTTGTGTTTATTGATGACATAACAGCAGACAAGAGTAGCCGGATGAATTCTGAAGTGTACCGGGATATACTTTCAGCCCAGATTCAGCCAAATGCCGCAAAGTTGATCGGACGGCGCTTCATAGTACAGATGGACAATGACCCCAAGCATACAGCCAAAGCTACCCAGGAGTTCATGAGTGCAAAAAAGTGGAACATTCTGCAATGGCCAAGTCAATCACCAGATCTTAACCCAATTGAGCATGCATTTCACTTGCTCAAATCCAGACTTAAGACGGAAAGGCCCACAAACAAGCAAGACCTGAAGGCTGCGGCTGTAAAGGCCTGGCAAAGCATTAAGAAGGAAGAAACCCAGCGTTTGGTGATGTCCATGGGTTCCAGACTTAAGGCAGTGATTGCCTCCAAAGGATTCGCAACAAAATATTGAAAATAAAAATTTTTGTTTGGGTTTGGTTTATTTGTCCAATTACTTTTGACCTCCTAAAATGTGGAGTGTTTGTAAAGAAATGTGTACAATTCCTACAATTTCTATCAGATATTTTTGTTCAAACCTTCAAATTAAACGTTACAATCTGCACTTGAATTCTGTTGTAGAGGTTTCATTTCAAATCCAATGTGGTGGCATGCAGAGCCCAACTCGCGAAAATTGTGTCACTGTCCAAATATTTCTGGACCTAACTGTAACATTTCATTCACAAGCACCACACACCACTAAATAATACTTGGTAGCACTAATTCTCCTTAAGCTATATGCACATGTTGAGTATTTGTAACAGATTTTTCAGCAGTGAAAATCAGAGTGTTGACAGTTAAAACAAAGCATAAAATACGCAGGTTTTTGTTGCGTTTTTTCCCCCATTCATTCGAATCAATGAAAAATGCAGCAAAAATACAAAGAATTAACAGGCTGCACATTTGAAAAAAAAAAAATGAAACACTTTGATGGTTCAAATTTATAAGGAAAATATAATAAGGAGATTTCAGAAATCTCATTAATTTTGCTGGTAATGTAAAACGCAAAACTGTGTGGAAAAGACATGCGACAAAAACGCCGAGTGTGAACAAGTACTTAACACTCCATATTTGGGGCTGAGCTTCAGAGGAGTACCAACATGACAAGCACAGCACCTTTTAGCAAGGAAATCCTCGAGTCGCAGGGGGGCAGATGGCCATCCAGGATGGATGTCTAAGGACAATTGTGTCGCCCCCGTGCTAGCATCCGGTGCTGCTTGGATTCAGATCTGCAGTATGGCTCGAGGGACTCTACCGAACCCGGGGGTCACGCGGACACTTCGAAAAAAAGGGGGACGTAATTGTATGGGATTTGTTAGAAACTGCCTAGCCTAGCCACATCTGCCTGCCTAGCCAGCATGCCAGGGCTCCAACCCTGACGCCAGTCAGCTTGACACCTTCACTCTCAACTTGAACTCCACTCTCAACTGACTTTTCCCGCCCCGGGTTCTCCAGACCCCTAGGTGGGCGTTGTCCATCTGCCTGGTCCTGCCCACTGGTGTGTCTGTCCTTCCCTGAGGGTTTCAGGTCAGCTGTTTTAACTAGGGTTTCAAGTCAGATGTTTTAACCCTGTGTGGGAGAGGTGTTGTGCGGGGGCCTAAAACTGTGTGACTACCTGGTTTTGCCAGGGTGTCACATTCCCCCTTGGTTTAATACAGACCGTCCGCGGGCTGTCTGACCACCACCATTTATTTTAACGGCAACTGTAAAAAAAAGTAGAAAAACAGATTTACAAGTATAATAACTTTTTACAATTTCTTCCCTTACGGGAGGCACATATCTTGAACGTTGCATATATAAATATAAACGGAATGGGATGGACCGGACCACCTTCTCATTGCGCCCCCACCCAAAACAACCTGTTCCCTGGTGCCACTGCTAAGCACTGGTGCACATCCCTTTGCCCAAGTCCAGGAATGGGTCCGGGTGACGCCCAAATGGGCCGGGTAAAATGTTCCTTACCCGGCAGTCTTTCTCAAGGGCCCCAAGTCCGGGGGACCCTTGGCCTGGAGGTTAGCCAACGGTTTCAGTAGTGACTGGGCCTCGGCCGACTCTACCGCAGGCCCTTTCTTCAATCAGCCTCTCCAGAGACTGCGGCGGGACAAGAAGGGTGGTCAGGATCTATTTACAAACATTTAACACCGCTGCCGGAACAGCCTCCTTCTGTAACTTTCCCACAAGACCACCACTGGACAGCATGGGTCCCCAATGCCACCTTCACTCACGGGCAGCACTGTCCAAAAGAATCCGCCTTCTTGCTGCTTGAGGTGCGGGTACAGCTGCTTCTCCGGACTTGGCTCCATCCTCCACCAGGGGCTCCGACCCCTCATGGCTTCTTCACTTTCAAACATGCAGGGGTGAAGACATTCAACAAGAACGGAGCGCTGTAACAGTCAACTTTTCCAACTGCCCTGCCACCCTCCACCTACTGTGCAGATGGCCTCCTCCGGGAATATGAGGACGTTCAACAAGGGTGGCCAGGTTTAAACAGTTAACTTTCAACTTGTAACTTTAAACTTGTTGCGGACTCCAGTCTCTTCAAGGCTGGGCACCTCCGGGGCATGCACCAGCAAAGTGCCCAGGCAGCTCGCAGTGCCAGCAGACTGGCACTATCACACCCCCAACAGCAGACAGGGCTTCATCTTCGAAGGTGGACTCTGCCTCTATCTCGTATACCTCCAATGCATGGTATGTCCGGGACGATAAAGCCATCCGGTATCCGTTCCCACCTTTTCGCGGAATGTACTCAGCGGTTGGGGTGTGAATGCCGGAGCTACTCTTGTCCGTCTCCTCCGATTCCGATTCCGCGGCCACAGGGCCCCCTGGGCTGGATGTCGTCCCCGTTGTGGCCAGGCGGACTGCCGGAGCCGACATCATCACTGCTGGGTCCGCAGGCTCCACTGCTCGTGTAACCGGAGCGGGAACTGCCGCTTCTCCATCATCGGCCTCGTTCGCGGGTGCCGCCACTCCAGCGTCAGGCGCTGCACTGCCGTCCACGTTTGGCGCCGACATCTTCCGCTTCTCCCTCTTGTTTTTTTCGGGAGCAGTCTCTAGACGTGGCTTGCTAGTCTCGATTTCGGCCTCCAGGTCTTCCTTCCGGCCGTGTTCCCAGGCGGCGGGGCTTCAACTTCGCGCCCTTTCTCGGGGAAGAAGACGCTGGGTTGTCGTTTTTTTCATGACGCCAAGTTTCGAGGTGTGCCGCCCCCGTGCCAGCAGCCGGTGCTGCTCTGATCCGGATCTGTGGTATGGCTCGAGTGGCTCTACCGGACATGGGGGTCGCGTGGACACTTCGAATAAAAGGGGGACATAATTTTACGGGATTTGTTAGAAACTGTCTGTGACGCCACCCACGGTGTGTGGTGAGAAGTAGCACCACCGCCGCTGTTATGGGGTGCCCGAAAAGATGTGATGGCAGCTGGATGTTAACCCCTCCGTGGGTAGGGATGGATATCCCGGGGCCTAGTGTTGTGCAGGGTTGCAGGGATCAGCACACTTACAGTTCGGTTGTCCTGGTGCTGATTGAGGTTGCACTGATGTATGGAGTCAATAAACACACAGTTCTTTTGGTAAACTAAGGTGATGGTGGCCGGCCTCCACAGATGGGTGTATCTGGTCCCACACCCGGGTGGTGATGAATGTCCCTTTCCTCTGCACTTCTGTATTTTTTAGTGATGCACTTCCCGGTGTGTAACGCAGGAGTCCGCTCCCGGTCCTTTGGTTGGGAGCCGTGCCTGTCAGACGCTGACCTGTGGGATCTACCGGGCCCTGGCGGAGGCCCTATCCCTCTCTGTGGATGGTTGTCTACTTTTCGGGACTTAGGTTGGGACAGGACCTATAATCCTGCCCTCAGGTGGTTAATTAGCTAGGCCATTGGTGCCGGTCCTGGCTTGAGGGTTCAAGTACCCCCTTTGTGCACGGTTTCCGGGTCAGTTCTCCGGTGTCAGTACCAGCGGGCTACAACCCTGCCCCGGTCCAGCTTGGATCTCCAGCAACTGTCTACCCATCTCCTCCTGCCACTGATCACCGTCTGCCACCTAGCCAGCATGCCAGGGCTCCAATTCTGACGCCTGTCAGCTTGGCACCTCCACTCCCAACTTGAACTCCACTCTGACTCCAGACTCAACTGACTGTTTTCCCGACCCGGGTTCTCCAAACCCCTAGGTGAGCGTTCTCCATCCACCTGGTCCCGCCCACTGGTGTGTCTGTCCTTCCCTGAGGGGGTGACCAGGGTTTCAGGTCAGCTGTTTTAACCCTGTGTGGGAGAGGTGTTGTGCGGGTGCCTAAAACTGTGTGACTACCTGGTTTTGCCATGGCGTCACACAATCACACAGTGATATACCTCTGTCTGCAATTAAAAGGGTGAAAAGCAGCATTGAAGAAGAGTTCTGACTGCTGCTATAAAAGGCAAATGCTGACTGTGAATCTCAGCCAGCATCTGTCTTGTGTAAAAGCAGGATCAGCCTCATAAACTGTAATGTAATGGTGTGACATGCTTTTTCAAGAGGTTAAGAAGAAAACTTGAGGGTACTGTTGATTGATTTGAATCTCTCTCTTCCTGCCATTTTATAAAAGAAGTCTGCAGCAGCTGAGATATGATTTGTGTAGCTAGTGTCTGTGTTATTGTGTTCTGTACAGACTTTTCAGTAGGCTCCAACATTTCTGAGTTTAAAATCATTTTTTCAGTTGGTCTAATATAATATTCTAATTTTCTGAGATAAGAACTTTTGGGTTTTCATTGGCTGTAAGCCATAGTCATCAACATTAACAGAAATAAACACTTGAAATAGATCCCTCTGTGTGTAATGACTCTATATAATATATAGAAATAGATCCCTTTGTTTGTAATGACTCTATATAATATATAGGAATACATCCCTTTGTGTGTAATGACTCTATATAATATATAGGAATAGATTACTGTGTGTGTAATGACTCTATATAGTATATAGAAATAGATCCCTCTGTGTGTAATGACTCTATATAATATATAGGAATCGATTACTCTGTGTGTAATTGTCGCGGGCGGGGAGGAGGGTGTCAGCACACCGCGCTCACCCCTTCTGCTCCGGTCCGGCAGTTGCTCCTGGTGGCTCGAGCCGTGGGCCGGATCCCGGGGTGTCTCGAGCGACACTCCTCGCCCATGAGTGAAAGGGGGTGTTTGTTGGGTGTGGGGATTGTTATAGTTCGTGACGCCACCCACGGTTGTGGTGATTGCACCACCGCTGCTCAGTGTGGGGGTCCCGGGGATGGTGATGCGGAGCAGCCAGGTGTTGTGTTGCCCCTCCGTGGGTAGGGGTTGGTGATCCCGGGGCCCGGTGATGAGATGTGAAGTGTAGGGCCTGGAGGGCGCAGGGACGCGGGGGCAGCGCTGTGCCTTGCGGCACTGTGGTACTCACTCAGCCTGACACACGGACACAGTTTGTACGGTAAACCAACGGCTGGTAGGACGGTCCCACAGACGGCTGCACCTGCACTCCCGGTAGGTAACGGTGACGTTTCTCTTCCTTGCACCTGTATTGTCTGATGGTAGTGGTGGATTCCCTCGGTTACCCGCTCCCCGACTGCAATCTGGGCCGGAGGAGCTCTACACTTTGCCCGCAGGCGCTGGCCCTGGGGAAACTTGTGCCTTGGCGGTGGCGGTGTCTCCCCGGTAATGGTCGGGCTGTTGCCGTCAATCGGGACTTGGTTGCTGGGGGATCTGCGTCCCCGTCACTGACGGATTTGGCAAATCTGGCGACTCCTAGCCTTGCCGGGGTCCGAGAGGCCCCTGCCCTGGTGCTGACTGTCCTTCGGAACACTGCTCCAGACCACCGGGCACACAGCCAACGGGGTCCTTCCAGGAACTTCCAAACTGTCCCCCTCCAAACAGTCACCGCCGTCGCTGACCTTGCTGTTCTGGCCCTACACAAAGCTGGGCTCTCAGGCTTTCTTTCCTTCTGTCACTTTGCTTGCTTTCCTCCTTTACTCCCTTCACTTTCACTTTGTTGTTTACTTTAGCCCTGCCTGGGCTACTCCTCACTCCTTCCACTTCCTCCTCCCTGACTAGACTGCCTGGTTTCTTCCTGCCTCCAGTGTTGTGAGCTCCTTGGTGGGCGGAGCCAACCGCCTGGCCCACCCCCTGGTGTGCATCATCAACCTCTGGAGGAAGGCAACAAGGATTTCTGGTTAGCAGGTGTGCCTACCTGGAGTGTGGGGTGTGGTGGTGTTGTGACCTGTGTCCCCTGGCTTGCCCAGGGCGACACATTCCCCCTTAGCAAAATGCAGACCGTCCGCGGGCTGCCGTCCTACACCGGTTTTATTTTTCTGTAAAAGGGGATAACAAGGGTTAATCAAACATCAATAACATTTTTAATCATAAACTCTTCCCAAGACGGGAGGCACATTTTCTTAAACGTTGCAACGGTATACGGTCACGGTTTCCGCTCTCTCCCACCCAAGCAACCTGGCCCTGATGCTGCCCCTAAAACCCAGGCAGCACCCCTTGACCCACAGTCCAGCACCAGTCACCCCGAGCGGGATCTGTCCTTCCCCTCCAGAGGGTAGCCACCGGTTCCTTTGGTGGCTGGGCCCTGGCCTGCTCTGCTCAGGGCCCTCCCTCCAACCTGCCTCTCCGGAGGCGGTATTGCGGAAACGGTAACGGTACCCAACATATTTACAAGCCACTTAACGTTTGTGGTGCCCTGCAAGTTCACGGGCTTGTCCATGGATAGTTCCCATGCAAAACTTAAATGGTCCCCACGGGGACAACGGTGCCGGCTCCAGCCGGTTGCAAATCACACGGTGAATCAGGTGAAAACTCGGTTCAATCAGTGTTTTTCCATTTTTCAAAACTTTCAACTTTTTCAAACAAACACACAACACTCTTTTACATTTGCGGACCCCTTTCATTCATAGAACGGTCTCCCTGTACCTAAGTGGGGGTCTACCTAGGTTGGAACGGGTGGACCTTCGGGGCCTGGTGTCAGTGGTACTAGACAGTGGGGTAGAGGGAACAATCGGTTCCTCCTCCCGGCTATAGTGTGGAGCAGGCGGAGGTGCAGGGGGGCTGGGTACAGGTTCATCCCTGGGCACTGGCACGGGTTCTGGCTCACGGTTAACCGCTTCCACTACTTCTTCATCCACGGGTTGTGGGAACAGTATCACTGGAAGTATCACCGCGCCGTTCTGTGTAGGCCAGTTTGCTGGGAAGTCACCCATTACAGTGTGGATTACCTCTGCTGCTTTTTCCACTGGTGGAGAAACCGGTACTTCAGCTTCGGCTTTCAATACTGGGGGGCATTTTTTTAGATGGTCCCGAGAAACTGTGTCCAGGGTGCCCCCCTTGGTCACGACTGATCTGGTAGGTTTTCCCATTGTCCCACTCGGTGGGTTGTACGACGTAAGGGACTTGCTCCCACTGGTCATCCAGTTTGTGGGCTTTTCTCTTCCGTTTCAGCACCACATCTCCTGGCTGGAAAGGACTTGCAGGCGCCTTCTGGTTGAACCGGTGCTCTTGCTGTTCTCGACTTCGACTGAGGTTTTTCTCTACATACTCCTGGATTTGCCGGTACTGGGCCCTCCTCCGACTCTCCCACTCTGCCGTCAAAGGGAGTGCTTCCGGAGCTTCCAACCCCATCTCCAGATCCACCGGCAGGCGGCCAGGCCGAGCCCTCATCAGATACGCTGGGGTGCACTTTGTCGAGCTGGTTGGGATATTATTGTACATGTCGACCAAGTCGGGTAACTTTTCCGGCCACATGTTCCGTTCCTCCAGCGGTAGCGTCTTGAGGAGCCCCAGGACCAAGTGATTCATTTTCTCGCACATGCCGTTGGTTTGGGCGTGGTACGGAGTGGTCCGGATCTTCTTGCAGCCGTACAACTGGCAGAATTCATGAAACACCTCTGCTTCAAAAGCCGGGCCTTGGTCAGTCAGCACCTTCTCGGGGTACCCATGAGGTCGGCAGAAATAAGCCTGGAACGCACGAGCAGCAGTTCGACCAGTCAGGTCCTTGACGGGGACTACCACCATAAATCTTGAGTAGTGGTCTACCATAGTCAATGCGTAGGTGTACCCACTTCGGCTAGGGGTGAGCTTAACATGGTCTAGGGCGACCAGTTCCAGCGGCTGATGGGTGACGATGGGATGTAACGGTGCCCTCTGGCTAGTCTCGTCCTTTCTCCTCAGCGTACAAGGACCGCACTCTCGGCACCAGGCTTCCACCGATTCACGCATCCCACTCCAATAGAACCGCTCCCTCAACAGCATCTCCAGCTTCTTCCACCCGAAGTGGCCAGCACCATCATGGTATGCCCGCAGTACAGTAGCGACATCAGCCTGAGGAACGATCAACTGGCATATTTTCTCATGGGTCTTCGGGTTGATCAGCTCACGGTACAGCATCCCTTGGTGTAGGTAAAGCCGTTTCCGTTCCTTCCACAAGCGTTGGGCTTCGGCTGGAGCGCTAGGGTCCATTCCCATGGCGCCTTGTTCCACCAGAGTCTTGACAAGGCGGACAGCCGGCGCTTGGTCCTGGGCGTCCTGCCACTCTTGACTGGGCCGCGGGTCCAGATCCACCCTTTGCTGACATACCTGTACCCTCTCAGTAGGCGGCTGGTGAAACGCAGGCAGCTCAATCTCCTCGAGGTCGTCGTCCTCACACCCCTCTTCTGACAAATGGGGCATCCGGGAGAGTGCATCTGCATTGATGTTGACACGACCAGCTCGGTACTTTATGGTGAAATCATAGTTGGCTAACCGGGCTACCCACCGCTGCTCCAGCGCGCCCAACTTGGCCGTGTTCAGGTGAGTTAACGGATTGTTGTCCGTAAACGCGGTGAATTTTGCTGCCGCCAGGTAGTGGCGGAACCGCTCTGTGATAGCCCACACCAACGCCAATAGCTCGAGCTTGAAGGAGCTATAGTTCTCAGGGTTCCTTTCGGTCGGCCGGAGTTTTCGGCTGGCGTAGGCAATCACCTTCTCCTTTCCATCCTGGACCTGGGACAAGACCGCTCCTAGCCCCAGGTTACTGGCGTCTGTGTGGAGTATGAACGGGCGCCCATAGTCAGGGTACGCCAAGACCTCTTCTCCGGTCAAGGCCGCCTTCAACTGGCCAAAGGACTCCTCATGCTTGTCCTCCCACAACAGTGGGGCTCCAATGGGTCTACCACCTTTGGTTTGTCCCGCGAGGAGATCTTGCATGGGGGCAGCCATCTTCGTGTATCCCTTTATAAAACGCCGATAGTACCCTACCAGACCCAGGAACTGCCTTACTTCCCTCACTGTGGTTGGTCTCGGCCAGCTCTGGATGGCAGTGATCTTCTCAGGGTCGGGGGCAACACCATCCGCACTCACCACATGTCCTAGATACTGCACCCTGGGTTTCAGCAGATGGCACTTCGAGGGCTTCAACTTCATCCCGAACTTGGCAAGGAACGCGAACACCTCGGCCAGGTGCTCCAGATGGGCTTCATACGTCTGGGAATAAACAATCACATCATCCAAATACAGCAGGACGGTCTCGAAGTTTAAATGTCCCAAACAGCACTCCATCAACCGTTGGAAGGTCCCGGGGGCATTGCACAGCCCAAACGGCATGCTATTGAATTCGCAGAGCCCCATCGGGGTGGTGAAGGCGGTCTTCTCCCGGTCCTCGGGGGCCACGGCCACTTGCCAGTATCCGCTGGTGAGGTCAAGGGTCGAGAAGTAGTTTGCAGTTCTCAGTGCAGCCAAAGATTCTTCAATACGAGGCAAAGGATAGGCATCTTTATGGGTTATCTGGTTGATCTTCCGGTAGTCCACACACATCCGCATGGTACCATCCTTCTTCTTGACCAGTACCAACGGAGCAGCCCAGGGACTACAACTGTCCCGAATAACCCCTGCCTCCTTCATATTCTTCAACATATCTTTGGCACACTGGTAATGTGCAGGGGGAATAGGTCTATACCTCTCTTTGAGAGGGGGATGTTCACCCGTGGGAATGTGGTGTTGGACCCCCTTGATCTGCCCAAAGTCTAGGGGGTGCTTACTGAAAACCTGTTCGTACTCCTGCACTACCCGTTGTACCCCTGCCCTGTGATGTGTAGGGGTATCATCAGTGCCCACATGTAGCTGTTGGTGCCACTCCTTGGTGTCCCCCTGGGGTGGGGAAGTGCTGGTGGTAGGTGGGAGTGTGGATGGACGGGCTTCCTGGATAGTGTGAGGGTCCAGGGTGAGCAGTTTGGCAATGGTGGCATACCGGGGGAGCCTGACTTCTTCCTCCCCACAGTTCAACACTCTCACAGGCACTCTCCCTTTCTTCACATCTACCACCCCTCGGGCGGCCACTACAGTGGACCAGTGCTCGGAAGGCATGGGCTCCATCATCGCAGGGTAGTCACGCCCCTGAGGCCCTACTGCTGCCCTACACCAGATCATCATCTCACTCCTAGGGGGCACAGTCAATGGAGCAACATCCATCACTCGCACTCCACCAATCTCCCCTCCGGTTGAGCTTACATGCTGGCGGTACATCAGGGCGCGGATCTCACGCTGCACAGCCCTCTGCCGGCTCCCCGCCGCCGTGGCGGCTAGCCGTTGCAAAAGGTTCAACACATCAGCCATGCAGTGTTCCATCACATTGGTTCCCAGCACTATTTTCGGGTTATGATCACTGGGTTCATTCATGATCACAATCATGCCCTGATGTTGCAGTTCAGCTTGCCCCACTGTCATAGCCACTTCTTTATACCCCACCTGGGTCAATGGAAGTCCATTAGTGGCAATCAAATTTATACTAGGGTCTGGAGGCGCCAGCTCGTCTGTGGCCCAATACTGCTGATACAACGTGTACGGTATGGTAGTTACCTGTGATCCAGTGTCCAAGAGAGCCATGACTGGTATGCCGTCCACAGCCACGGGGATGATAGGGCCGGCCCCGACATATCGGTCTCGCCAGTCCGGGGGGCCACGGTGTTCTACTCCTGAGGATTGGCCCGGGGCCCCAGGGGTTGCTCGTTTAACGGGCACTGTCGGTAATAATGGCCCGGCTTACGGCACTTGTAGCAGATTGGAGGTCTGCTCCGCGGGTTGTTAACGCTTCTCCGCTGCATCCAGGGAACATCTTCGGGACTGCCAGCGAGCTGTATCTGCGCTGGAGGCTGGGATCTGGTCAGAGGTTGCAGTGCAGCAAGGATTTTGGCAAGGTCTCCGTCCAGGCGACGGACCTGGGCGGCCAACTCTTCGACGGTGCTGCTCGGGGCTGCAGGCATTACAGAGGTTGGTTTGGCTGAGGCCGCCATAACAGGAGCCGTCTCGACGGGCCACGGGACGGGTTCCAGAACTTCAGCAGCTAGGGGCTGTAGTGCTTTAATAGCCCGCTCCTTTAACACAGCGAAGTCCACATCAGGGTGTTCTAGGGCCCACAGCCGGAGTTGTTTACGATCCTCAGGGGACCTCATCCCCTGCGCAAATTGCTCCACTAACATCTTGTTGCTATCCGCCTCATTAATAGAGTTCACCCGCTTCAGCGTGCGGAGGGCGGTCTGCAGACGTAGAGCATAGTCCCGAATGCTATCCCCAGCTCGTTGCCGGCACTGGTAAAACTGCATCCTCAGCTCAGCTTCGGTCCGGGTCTCGAAGGCAGTCTGTAGCCTCTCGAAGATGGCGGCGACAGAGAGCCGGTCCCCCTCGGCCCAGGTCTCCGCTTCCTGCTCCGCCGCACCGGTTAACTGGCCTAGCACTATCGCCGCACGTTGCTTATCAGTCAGGGGATACAGCTCTAGCAACGGATTAAGCTTCTTCCGGAAAGCCTGTAGGGCATCCGGTTTCCCGTCATACTGCGGTAGCCAGGCAGCTCCGGGTGCATAGGGCAAGGAAAACGGCATGACCTGAGCAAGCGCGGGGGCCGCGGCACCTCCCGCCGGTACAACCGGGACTTGGGCAGGCCCATTCCCATCCGCGTGTGCCGCTGCGGCTGCGACCACCGCTCCTCCAGCGGCTCCGTCGGGCGCAGACATCTTGTTTCCGTCCCCCTTAGCTCTTTCCGGCCCCTCCTCTCTCGGGGCGGGGTTTTGGCCTTCGCGCCTCTACTGCTCGAGAAGACGCTCGAGCGGGAACTTTTCGCGCCAAAGATGGCGGCTTCTGAAATTTTTCTGCCGGATGCCTCCGGCGGTAACAAGGCGCACCTCTACCTGACGGCAGAGCGGTAAGATCCTGTTTGTGACGCCAAGTTGTCGCGGGCGGGGAGGAGGGTGTCAGCACACCGCGCTCACCCCTTCTGCTCGGGTCCGGCAGTTGCTCCTGGTGGCTCGAGCCGTGGGCCGGATCCCGGGGTGTCTCGAGCGACACTCCTCGCCCGTGAGTGAAAGGGGGTGTTTGTTGGGTGTGGGGATTGTTATAGTTCGTGACGCCACCCACGGTTGTGGTGATTGCACCACCGCTGCTCAGTGTGGGGGTCCCGGGGATGGTGATGCGGAGCAGCCAGGTGTTGTGTTGCCCCTCCGTGGGTAGGGGTTGGTGATCCCGGGGCCCGGTGATGAGATGTGAAGTGTAGGGCCTGGAGGGCGCAGGGACGCGGGGGCAGCGCTGTGCCTTGCGGCACTGTGGTACTCACTCAGCCTGACACACGGACACAGTTTGTACGGTAAACCAACGGCTGGTAGGACGGTCCCACAGACGGCTGCACCTGCACTCCCGGTAGGTAACGGTGACGTTTCTCTTCCTTGCACCTGTATTGTCTGATGGTAGCGGTGGATTCCCTCCGGTTACCCGCTCCCCGACTGCAATCTGGGCCGGAGGAGCTCTACACTTTGCCCGCAGGCGCTGGCCCTGGGGAAACTTGTGCCTTGGCGGTGGCGGTGTCTCCCCGGTAATGGTCGGGCTGTTGCCGTCAATCGGGACTTGGTTGCTGGGGGATCTGCGTCCCCGTCACTGACGGATTTGGCAAATCTGGCGACTCCTAGCCTTGCCGGGGTCTGAGAGGCCCCTGCCCTGGTGCTGACTGTCCTTCGGAACACTGCTCCAGACCACCGGGCACACAGCCAACGGGGTCCTTCCAGGAACTTCCAAACTGTCCCCCTCCAAACAGTCACCGCCGACGCTGACCTTGCTGTTCTGGCCCTACACAAAGCTGGGCTCTCAGGCTTTCTTTCCTTCTGTCACTTTGCTTGCTTTCCTCCTTTACTCCCTTCACTTTCACTTTGTTGTTTACTTTAGCCCCTGCCTGGGCTACTCCTCACTCCTTCCACTTCCTCCTCCCTGACTAGACTGCCTGGTTTCTTCCTGCCTCCAGTGTTGTGAGCTCCTTGGTGGGCGGAGCCAACCGCCTGGCCCACCCCCTGGTGTGCATCATCAACCTCTGGAGGAAGGCAACAAGGATTTCTGGTTAGCAGGTGTGCCTACCTGGAGTGTGGGGTGTGGTGGTGTTGTGACCTGTGTCCCCTGGCTTGCCCAGGGCGACACATAATGACTCTATATAATATATAAAAATAGATTCCTCTGTGTGTAATGACTCTATATAATATATAGGAATAGATCACTTACTGAAATAACTTAAATGGAATCTGTCACCACTTTTTGCCCTATAAGCTGCGGCCACCACCAGTGAGCTCTTATATACAGCATTCTAACATGCTGTATATAAGAGTCCAGACCGCTGTGTACAACATTAAAAAAACACTTATAATACTTATCTAAACCGGTTGCTGCGGTGGATGTGGCTCAGATGGGCATCTCTGTTGTCCGGTGCCGGCGCTGCCTATTTCGACCATCTTCGTCCTCCTTCTGAAGCCGCGGTGCATGATGTGTCTACGTCATACACACTCGCCGGTCCCGCGCATGCGCACTACAATACTTTGATCTGCCCTGCTCAGGGCAGATCAAAGTTCGCCTGCTCAGGACCTGAATGCCGGCAAGTGTGTATGACATCGGATGCATCATGCACCATGGCTTCAGAAGGATGACAGAGGCGGCGACAGAGATGGCCGAAAGAGGCGGCACCGGCACCGGAGGATGAAGACGCCCATCTAAGCCACATCCACCACAGCGACCGTTTTAGGTAAGTATTATAAAGTGATTTTTATGTTGTACACAGCGGCCTGGGCTCTTATATACAGCATGTTAGAATGCTGTATACACTGTGTGCAGAATTATTAGGCAAATAAGTATTTTGATCACATGATACTTTTTATACATGTTGTCCTACTCCAAGCTGTATAGGCTTGAGCGCCAACTACCAATTAAGTAAATCAGGTGATGTGCATCTCTGTAATGGGGAGGGGTGTGGTGTAATGACATGAACACCCTATATAAGGTGTGCTTAATTATTAGGCAACTTCCTTTCCTTTGGCAAAATGGGTCAGAGGAGAGATTTTACGGGCTCTGAAAAGTCCAAAATTGTGAGATGTCTTGCAGAGGGATGCAGCAGTCATGAAATTGCCAAACTTTTGAAGCGTGAGTGTGATGCCTTGGCCGGGCCAGGTAGTCACAGGTAGGCCCCTGCACAACACCTTCCCTCACAGGTAACAGCAGCCGACCTTTAAACCCTAGTCACCCCCCTCAGGGCTAGATGGACACACCAGGGGGCGGAACCAGGTGGTTGGAAGACACCCACAAAGGAGTCTAGACAGCCCAGGGTGGGAAAACAGACAGATCAGTTTTAGAGTTCAAGTTGGAGAGGAGTGTGGGCTGGAGCTGTGAATACCCCAAATTGAACAGTGCCTTTGGCTAGGAGGCAGACAGCGGTCTCCATCTGCAGGAGCCGGGAAGACGGCTCAGTGGAACCGAGGTGGACAGGGACAGGGTTGTAGCCCGCCGGTACCGAACCGGGGAACCGACTCGGAAACCGAAGCACACAGGGGGGTACTCGGACCCTGAAGCCGGGTTAATTAACCGATTGAGGCCAGGACTAAAGGTCCTGTCCCACTCAAAGTCCCTATAAGAAGACAACAGCCCACCGAGGGGAATAAAAGGCCACCGCCAAGGCTCAGAGATCCCACGGGCCAGCGTCTGCAGGCAAGGGCTCCTTAGGCCACATCCAGCTGGGATCGGACTCCTGAAGTTGCAAACACAGGCAGTCCACCTCTAAAAAGGTGCAGGAGATAGACAGAGACCACCAGCCGGGTGGGGGAACCAGAGTGCAGCCGGCTGCAGGCACCGGCCACCATCACCTTGGTTTACCAGAGACTCGTGTGTTTCCTTAATAGTGAGTATACCAGCACCCTTCGGTCGCCCATCTCTCAGCACCAAACCCCAACGGGTCCAAAGGCCACCATCCCTGCCCACAGAGGGGTTAACAACTTGCTGCATAACATCTCTCCTGGGTGCCCCATAACTGCAGCGGTGGTGTCCAACCTCACCACACCCTGTGGGTGTCGTCATGATCTTAATACGGCTCAGCCCGTACATATACGTCCTACATCCACCACCCGACACCCCTTTTATTCGGCGTGTCCGCGAGACCCTTGGGTCCGGATACCCTCGAGCCACCACCCCTGAAGGTCCAGACCTGAGCAGCGCCGGCTGCTGGCATGGGGGCGGCACATGATCACCGAACAATCAAGCGTTTTATGGAAAATAGCCAACAGGGTTGCAAGAAGCATGTTGGGCAAAAAAGGCGCAAAATAACTGCCCATGAATTGAGGAAAATCAACCGTGAAGCTGCCAAGATGCCATTTGCCACCAGTTTGGCCATATTTCAGAGCTGCAACGTTACTGGAGTATCAAAAAGAACAAGGTGTGCCATACTCAGGGACATGGCCAAGGTAAGGAAGGTTGAAAAACGACCACTTTTGACCAAGAAACATAAGATAAAACGTCAAGACTGGGCCAAGGAATATCTTAAGACTGATTTTTCAAAGGTTTTATGGAGTGATGAAATGAGAGTGACTCGTGATGAGCCAGATGGATGGGCCAGACGCTGGATCAGTAAAGGGCAGAGAGCTCCACTCTGACTCAGACGCCAGCAAGGTGGAGGTGGGCTACTGATATGGGCTGGCATCATCAAAGATGAACATGTGGGACCTTTTCGGGTTGAGGATGGAGTGAAGCTCAACTCCCAGACCTACTGCCAGTTTCTGGAAGACAACTTCTTCAAGCAGTGGTACAGGAAGAAGTCGGTATTGTTCAAGAAAAACATGATTTTCATGCAGGACAATGCTCCATCACATGCATCCAACTACTCCACAGCGTGGCTGGCCAGTAAAGGTCTAAAAGATGAAAAAATAATGACATGGCCCCCTTGTTCACCTGATCTGAACCCCATAGAGAACCTTTGGCCCTCATAAAATGTGAGATCTACAGGGAGGGAAAATAGTACACCTCTCGGAACAGTGTCTGGGAGGCTGTGGTGGTTGCTGCACACAATGTTGATCGTAAACAGATCAAGCAACTGACAGAATCTATGGATGGTAGGCTGTTGAGTGTCATCATAAAGAAAGGTGGCTATATTGATCACAAATTTTTTGGGGTTTTGTTTTTGCATGTCAGAAATGTTTATTTTTAAATTTTGTGCCGTTATATTGGTTTACCTGGTAAAAATAAACAAGTGAGATGGGAATATATTTGATTTTTAATAAGTTGCCTAATAATTCTGCACAGTTACCTGCACAAACAGATATCCTCCTAAGATAGCCAAATCTGAAAAACCCCACTCCAACTTCCAAAAATATTAAGCTTTGATATTTATGAGTCTTTTGGGATGATTGAGAACATAGTTGTTGATCAATAATAAAATAAATCCTCTAAAATACAACTTGCCTAATAATTCTGCACACGGTGTATAAGAGCCCAGTGGTGGTGGCCACAGCCTATAGGGCAAAAAAGTGGTGACAGGTAAGGAAGGTTCCCTTTAACTTTTGATGATATTCTATTTTATTGAAATGCCCTTGTATATGGGTGCAAGGTCAAAGACGGGTGATCACTAAAAACGGTTATGCATAACCCCTTAAATTATTCATTATCTTAGCGACTTTCTACTTAAATTTACAGTAATGAGTGTAGCTCTGGTGCACAAACTGCTGCCATAACAAATAAAATACTGAGCAGCCAAAGTCCAAAAGTTTTTTTCTTTAATTGGCTGAAATCTAAACAATGTATAGTTTTCTGAATTCATAAATAAGATAATAACAAATACAATAGTCCCAAAATACAGAAATACATCTAAGAATCCAGTCTTCACAGGTGGTTATTTCTTCCCGAGAAGAAAGTTCATTGTTTGCGAAGTTTTGTAGAAAATGCAAGTAAAACATTTCAACAATTAAAAATTCTAATAGATTTCCAACAGAGAACCTGGATTTGTTTGTCACATTGAATACCAAAATGTCTTCTCCTTATTAAAATGTATCAGCAACAAAGGAACATTAAATATTTAGTTCTGTTGAAACTCGTCTTTCATTTCTTTCTATAGTCTGAAATTTCACTTTCTTCAAATTACTATTTAAATTGTATTTGTGTAAATTCTCCACACATTTCATGGAATATTTGAATGGTTTCATGCTTGAACAGCACTTCCAATGCAGGATGGAAAGAACACAATACATATCTATAGCACTTTTTCTATATATGTATCAAAAGTTTGGATGGTTTTGCAAACGCTCAACTGGACCCCAATACAAAGTCCATAAGAGCCCCCCTACTTCCAATATGCTGTGTATAATACGGGTGTCTTCTTCTGTTGCAGAGAAGACTTTAGACCACTTTACTCACACGCTGGTGAAAGCAACCGCCCCCGTCGGTTGTGCGTCACAGGCAAATCGCTGCCCGTGGCGCACAACATCACTAACACCCGTCACACATATCTACCTTCCTAGCGAACCACCTCCTTTCTAAGGGGGCGGTTCGTGCGGCGTCACAACGGCGTCACTAAGCGGCCGCCCAATAGAAGCAGAGGGGCGGAGATGAGCTGTCGTAACATCTCGCCCACCTCCTTCCCTCCTCATTGCCGGCGGCCGCAGGTAAGGTGAGGTTCCTCGTTCCTGCGGTGTCACACATAGCGATGTGTGCTGCCTCAGGAACGACAAAACAACCTGCGTCCTGCAACAGCAACGATATTTGGGATTAGAACGACGTGTCAACGATCAACGATTAGGTGAGTTATTTTGATCGTTAACGGTCGTTTGTGCGTTTCACACGCAACGACGTCGCTAACGAAGCCGGATGTGCGTCACGAATTCCGTGACCCAAACGACATCTTGTTAGTGATGTCGTTGAGTGTAAAGCCCCCTTTAGGTGTCAGGGTTGCAAGGAATGACCATCTGTGCACTGTTGATTTGAACCTTTCATAATTTTTACAATAATATTATTTTTTTATTTCTATAGCGCCAACATATATCACAGCACCTTACAGTTCATAGGGGACATGTAAAACAATATGAGACATCACAGAGCAATACAATTCAACAGATATTTAGAGGAGTGAGGGTCCTGCTCGCAAGCTTACAATGGCTTAAGCCGATTTCAGTCGTCCATGTTTAATCAGGTACCAGTCAGACGCATGGTTATGGTCATACGTGTGTCATACGTGTGTGACATCCGTGTTTGCATACCTGTGACAGGTACCAGAGAAAACACGGGTCTGTGAAATAAGAATATTTTCCATATTTGCGTGCTGTGTTCGGCTCTGCTGCCTCGCGCTCATGACCGCCGCTCATTATATTCATCGATTATTCACCGCACTCAGAATCTGGAAGCCGGAGCAGTGCTGGGGACAGCACAGCCGAGGACATCACTGCGTGGACAGTGCCGTGCACAGCACCACCGAGGATATCACCGCGGGGACGAGTGAGTATTCTGCCAGCACACACAGTGACATCCAGGAGGTCATTGGATTTCCCAATGAACTCTGATGACATCCTGATGACCCCCACGACACCTGAGCTACAGCTTCACAGGTTCATCAGAGTTCATTGGGAACTGTGATGAGTCCCCGATGCTGTCCCCGCGATGATCCGGCTTCCAAGTTCTCACTACACACACACACCCAGGACACACACACACAAGTATACACTGAGCACATATACACACATATGTATACACACATAGCAGACACACATGGATACACCGAGTAAATGCACACACATAGCGCACATGCATGTATACACTGAACACACACACTCTGCTGTATACTCATCCAGTGATGCGGTCCCCGGCACTGAAGTCCCCAGCGCTGCTCGGGCTTCCAGCTTCACAGGGCACTGACTATTCAGTGAGTATAATGAGTGGCGATTTTTACAGAAAACCCAATTGACTCCAAAGATGGACAAGCACCTGCGAATCATCAATATCCACATGTGTGTTTTTCATGTTCCTGAAAGATTTTTTTAGTCCTTAAATATTTCCAGTGCGACCATAATAATTGGAATCTGGCAGATCAGACTTTTTTTTATGTAAAAACAACCTTATAATCTCTACTGGATTCTCTGTGCACAGTGTATCCCTTAGGTCGGAGTCACACTTGGGAGTGACTCGCGCGTATCTCACATCGTGTCACCTGGCATGGCTTGCAAATGTCTTGACAGGAGCGTATCAGCTGCATATAAATACATTCAGCCGACCCGCTGAGAGTGTGCAGCCATGCTGGGTGATGTGATGCGAGACTCGTGCGAGTCACTAACAAGTGTGACTCCGGCCTTACTTAAAATGAAGATGTGACGCCCTGGACTAGTCAGGTTGTCACAGGGTTTTGCACAATCTTTCTCTTCCTGTGCAGGGCTCAACCCCTATGGTTCTGTGTCCCCACCTTGCGGTACTGCCTCCACCAGCATCCACAAATCCTAGTTACACCTAGCAACACATCCTGTCAGGCACACCAGTGGGCTGCTAAGCTGGTATAAGGCCACCCACCTAGGGGTCAGGCATGGAGGTGGGAGGTGACAAGTCAGTCGGCTCCAGGGGAGCAAATAGAACATTGGTAGCCCTCGAGCAGTGAGGAACTTGGAGGAAGCTGGGAGTTGGAGCTCCCAGGGAAAAATTAGACTAGGTCGCAGACGGTGGTCTGGACCAGGAGGAGTCAGAGACCCGGTCGCAGGAGATTGGGACTGGGTGCTGGGCTAGTCTTGGAGGACAGCCATCAGCTGCAGTTCAATAGCCAGGCTGGGACCGAAGGCATGTCGGGGTACATGGACCCTATGTCGGGGAGAAGCTTCAAGCAACCCGCCAATTAACCTGCGAACGATAGGGCCTATGTGGACTGTTCCCACGAAGCTCAGAGATTGGGGGCACTAGCGTAACGAGGGGGATAGGGCTTTCCAAGCAAAACAGCCCACTGAAATCCCAAGCGTGAGCTCCTGAGAGCAAGCTCTTCTGCTACTGTTGGCATGGAGCGGGGCCGGAAAGCTCCAAGCTGACGGGCCAACTGAACACTCTAAAATACGGTGCCAGGAGGCAGACCACAGACCACCAGGCAGTACTGCAGGGGACGGGACCCGAACGAGCTCCCCAAGAGGGCAGCGACACCCATAGACTTGGTTTACTACGTTGTCAGCGTCTACTTTCTTGCTGAGTGAGTACCTAATTAACCCCTGCAACCAGCGAGCCTGCGCTCTCTCTGCACCCCATACCACCATCCAGGGTCCCGGGGCCTTTCCTACCCATGGAGGTTAACATCATCTAGCTGCCCCACTCCATCACTTCGGGTACTCCCAACGGTAGCGGTGGAACTCCCTATTACCGCACACCACGGGTGGCATAACGAACTCTGTAAACCCTGTAAATACCCCCCTTCTTCATTCGGGTGTGACCCTTAGCCCCCAGGTCCACAGACCCTCGAGCCACGAGCAGTGACATCCGGATCCGAGCGGTTCGACCGCTGCTGGGCTGGTACATAGAGCTATTTGGAGAGGCAGAGAGGAGATAGGAAATTTACTCCTGAGATTCTTCCCTGTTCTATATGCAAAACAATTTTCCCTCCTCATCCATCTTTTTGGGTACACCCTTCTCAAGAGTCAACATCAATACCATATAAACCCTAAATTCCATCTACACACTGATTAAAGAACTTATCATGATCTTTGTATTCTAAACCAAGGTGATATCATTATATTGCTGGTACTAAAAATGCTACTGTTAAATCTGTCTGTTATGGCATGAGGCATGAAATGTAGTTCACACAGAGCATGTTGTATATATATATATTTATACAGTGCTTTTTTGTAAAAAAATATTTGCCGGTACACATCTCTGAGACGAGGAGCGGGGGAGGGGGTGGTGTTAGGTGCCGGCGGCCAAGATTGAGGAGGGGGGTGGGGAGGATCTGTCAGCCGGCGGCCGAGTTTGAGGAGTGGGAGGGGGTACTGTCGTTGCTGTCGGGCAGCCGGGAGATCCTGTGCACGGTTTACTACATACTACATACGGTACTGTATGCTGGAGAGAGAGGCATGGGGTGCAGAACTGCAAGGCTCAGCATACTCCATCCACTAGTGTATGTAGGAGAGGCAGGGGGAGCAGAACTACAAGGCTCAGCACACTCCATCCACTAGTGTATGCAGGAGAGAGAGGCAGGGGGATCAGAACTACAAGGCTCAGCATACTCCATCCACTAGTGTATGCAGGAGAGCAGACAGCAGCTGCCGAACTACAAGGCTCAGCATCCTTCAGCCAAGACTGTATGCAGGAGTTATTTGCCCAAAAACGTAAAATGTAAAAAAAAAAATGACGTGGACTTCGCCATATTTGTGTATGCTAGCCAGGTACAGCAGGCAGGTACGAGCTACCCCCAACCCCCAGCTGCCTATTTGTACCCGGCTGAGAACCAAAAATATAGGGAAGCCCTTTTTTTAATTATTTCATGAATTTCATGAAATAATTTAAGAAAAAAAAAATGACGTGCGCTTCGCACGATTTTTGTGTCCAGCCAGGTACAACTAGGCAGCTGGGGATTGGAGTCCGCAGCGCAGAGTGCCCAAGCTTTCTGGGCACCCCTGCTGCGAATTGCAGTCCGCAGCCTCCCCAGAAAATGGCGCTTTCATAGAAGCGCCATATTCTAGTGCTGTATCCAACTCTTCCAGCGGCCCTGGAGCTGGGTGGCTCGCTGCGTAATAAGGGGTTAGGGCCAGCTGTGTATTATCAACTGGCCCTAAGCCCGAAATTCATGGTGTCACGCCAATATTAGACATGGCCACCATGAATTTCTTCTAAAGATAAAAAAAAAACACAAGACAGAGAAAATATTTTTATTAGAAATAAAACACAACACAATTAGTGACTCCATCTTTATTGAAATAAAGAACCCCCCTCCGCAATAATCCTAGGTCAAGGGTCCAATCCGGATCCAATATCATCTGATCGGTTTGCTGGAAGGCAAAGCGATCAGATGATGTGTCAGGTTCAAGGATGTGAATCACATCACACATCAGCTGATGCATCAGTGCAAAAAAAAAACAACTACTCACCTGTCTGCAAAATTCCGGGACACGACTGATCACTCCAGGAGCCGCCGGTAATCAGCTGCTGCAGTCACCTTAGAGCATTACCTGATTGCTTAAACCAGCTGGGCAGTAAAAAGCCGGCCCCACCCCTGGACTTAAGGCTACTTTACACGCTGCGATATCGGTACCGATATCGCTAGCGTGCGTTCCCGCCCCCATGGGTTGTGCGACATGGGCAAATCGCTGCCCGTGTCGCACAGCATCGGCCGGACCCATCACATATACTTACCTTCCCTGCGACGTCACTGTGACCGGCGAACCGCCTCCTTTCTAAGGGGGCGGTCCGTGCGGCGTCACAGCGACGTCACTGAGCGGCCGCCCAATAGAAGCGGAGGGGTGGAGATGTGCGGGACATAACATCCCGCCCACCTCCTTCCTTCCGCATTGGGGCCGGCGGCAGGTAAGGAGAGGTTCCTCGTTCCTGCGGCGTCACACGGAGCGATGTGTGCTGCCGCATGAGCGACAAACTACTTCGTACATGCAGCTCCAACGATATTCGAGAATGGACCCCCATGTCACCGATGAGCGATTTTGCACGTTTTTGCGCCGATGCAAAATCGCTAATAGGTGTCATACGCAACGGCGTCGCTAATGCGGCCGGATGTGCGTCACAAATTCCGTGACCCCAACGACTTCGCATTAGCGATGTCGTAGCGTGTAAAGCCCGCTTTAGACTGTTAGCTGATGCCGTAGCGTAACTGCATCAGCTGATTACCGGCAGGTCCTGAAGCCGATAGACGTGTCCCGGGAGGCTGCAGACCGGTAAGTGTGATTTTTTTTTTTTTTCTAGTGTTCCCGCTTAGCAGCTGGAAGCGTACATGGCGCCGGTGGTAGCAGGGGAAGCAGGGGGGAGGGTTGTTGGCGAGCACTGGGGGCCGGGGGGTAGGCAAGTACTGGGGGCCGGGGGAGGTGGAAGCACTGGGGGCCGGGGGGGCGAGCACTGGGGGCCGGGGGGTTGGCGAGCACTGGGGGCCAGGGGGGGGCGAGCACTGGGGGCCGGTGGGGCAAGCACTGGGGGCCGGGGGGTTGGTGAGCACTGGGGGACGGGGGGTTGGTGAGCACTGGGGGCCGGGGGGGCGAGCACTGGGGGCCGGGGTGGGCGAGCACTGAGGGCCGGGGGGGCGAGCACTGGGGGCCGGGGGGGTGAGCACTGGGGGACCCGATCGCCGGTGGCAGGAGCATCACAGTGATTACAGGGCAGGTGGGAGGGAGCGGAGGTCGGTGGGGGGTTGTTGAATCGGACGACGGGGGGCAACGGAGGTCGGGAGGGGAAGACAAAAGAGCAAGTACCTTACCGGATGGCGGCAGATCGGTGTGACCGGCCATGATCTTGATCTTCAGCGTCCATGAACATCCTGAAGAAGGCGGGCACCCACCACCCCTCCACATCTGATTGGAGGGATAGCGTCACATGGATGCTATGTCCAATCAGATTGGAGGAGGGGGAGACACAGAGGTCACTCTGCTCCAGCCAATGGTTGATGATTTAGCAAATTTACAAATTAGCCATGTGGACAGAGCCAGAGGTGTACTGCTTATCCTCAGCGCTCTTCAGATTTTCCGGTACGCCGTACCGGCGCGTACCACCGCAAAAAAGCACTATATATATATATATTATGAGAGAGGCAAGATGGTGGCTCAGTGGTTACTTTGCTGTGCGGAGTCCTCAGTAAAGATGAGTGGACCCATGTGGAAGTGCAGGTTCAGACGGACTTTAGATAAAGTACGGTTCTGAATTCGGACTTGACATGAACCCCAATGGAACACACTGATTAGGCAGTTTGGCTCTCCACCCACATACAGCCTCAGTCATAAACAAAACACTTCCAGGAGAGAGAGGGCGGATTTTTCCATTTTATTTTTATTGTGTACGCTACTTTTGATGACGCTGATTTTACCCCTACTGACAGTCATTCAAACACTCCAAGTGGCTCACACTGGGTTCAGCACCGAGCATTGCTGAGCACAGCGATGGTGGAAGGAGTGGTTAGCATACGTAAAGCACCTGAACTCCAAACTTGAATGCTGATTTTTTGGTAAAATCCATATTCGGAACAACCACCAAACTTTTCCTTTCAGATTCGCTCAGATCTAGTGTGTCGCCCAGGGCTTTGGGGTACTCGGTCCCGGGTCGTATATGTATGGGGGTGCTGTGTCATGGTTGTATAATGGCCGAAGCCCAGTTCTGTGACCCTGGGGATGCTTTTAAATGGGGGTATATATACAGGGGAGTGAAAGAGTTTGTATTGTGACGCCACTTGCGGCTTGCGATTATGGCGATGGAACTGCCACTGCACAATCTGTTACCTCTGGAGCTGATGGTGATGGCAACCTGGATGGTAAGCCCTCCGCAAGTAGGGCTGCGTCCCAGGGAGTGAATGGAGGAGTCCATCGCAGAAAGAAGGGAGACCACACGATGGGAATGCAGTGCAACTTCTGTTTACTCATGGTGTTGTTGAGCTGTTGCCCTGAGGATGGCTGGTTCAGACCCCTGGTCCCTTTTGTTCCAGTGCCGGTGTGGTGACCTGGTAGTTTCTTTCCCCGGCACCTCTCAATTGTTGGTGGGACCCCGTAGCCTGGAGCGTTTGTGGGTCCCTTACTGTCTTTTGTCAGTCTCTTGTCCATACGGCGCGGGCAGTGCGACCCTGTAGGGTCGGTGTTTTGTTCCGGTCCCTGGCTCAATCTTTACCACTGGTGCCCCCGGATTCTTGGGTCAGTAAGATCCATGAAGGTCCCCTCACTGTGCAGGTATTTGTCAAGTTGCCTGAAGCTGTCGCCTGACCGAGGGCCCTGTTCCCCATCGTTGCTCTGGTTCCAGAGGTACCTAGCTGTACTTTCCCTGGCAACCATTCTCCATACCACCTGGGTCACCGTTACACGACCCCATCTGGAGACACGTCCGTCCCCTTCAACTGTCACTACCGGACTCCACTGTCTGAGTCTCTGTCAGTGTCTGTTTGTCCCCTCCCACCGGGCTGCCTTCTAGTGGACTGGACTGGCTCCACCCCTGGGTGGTCATCCACTGGGTCCCGGACTAGTCAGTCATCCCTAATGGGGAGTGGGAAACTGGGGATATTATGTGTTTTGTTTGTACTGGCACTGGGCTTCCAGGTCCCTGGGGGTAGGCCCTGCATCTAGGTCAGGATGCAGTAACTAGTAGTGCCCTGAGGGGTTCACGGGCACTACAATAGTCCTCAGTTAAAAAAAAAAAATCTCATCAAGGAGTTTGCATGGTTTTGTAGGTTTTGTTTGCATGTATTTCCTCCAGTTACTCTGGATTCCTCCCATACTCCAAATACATACTAAAAGAGAATTTAGATTATGAGACACAATGGGAACAGTAATGATGATGTCTGAAAAGCGTTGTAGAACTTATTGCACTATATAAGTGAGCATAATAAACGAGAGTCAAAAAATGTCCAACAGCATCCCGAGCATGTAAGGGGAAGTGAGCTGTTCTGTTCTTGGCTTCAGCTGCACTTAGTGCTTGAAGGTTTTTCTTATGATGCTTCTTTATCAATTTACATACGGCACGCTCTATGCGAACTTCATTTTATACATATGTAAGAGAGTGGAAGAATGATCTTTGTGAGGCCTCTTTCACACGTACGTGCCTCCGGTACGTGTATGGTCCGTTTCCTCACGTACCGGAGACACGTACACACGTAGACCTATGTTTTCCTATGTTTTAGGACACACGTATGTATTTTCGTACGGAACATGTGTCCGTCCCATACATACGTTTGTCCGTGCGTTTCTCACAGCAACATGTCCGTTTTCTCTCCGGCATCACGGGTGTCATACGGAACGCAAAAGGGTCACACTTAACACATACGGACCACACGGATGTGTTCCGTGTGACACGCACCGGAGAAAAGACATGTGTCTGGGAGAAAAAAACAAAACTTTACTCACCTTCTCCAGCCCTCCTGTCTCTGCCACTGCTGTCACTTGCTGCCAACCGCCGCTCATTATGCTCATTGCATATTCACTTCACTGCGGCCGGAAGCAGCAGCAACGGGGAGTCGGCAGTACCGGAGACCGAAGTTCAGCACCACAGACAGCAAAGCCAGGGACAGGTGAGTAGAAAGTTCCCATTCTCCGTGTGTTATCACGGATAACACACGGAGAACACACGTAGGCAATAAACACGGCTCATGGAGGGCAAAACGCACCTCTGACACGTCCGTGAAAAACGTGCGTGGTTTTTCACGAACGTGTGAAAGAGGCCTCAGTCACACTTCTCCTGTGTCTCCACCTGCAGCCACTCCTCCAGTGTTCTCTCTTTACCCTCAGGTGGGCAGGCCTTTCCCTTCCATAACACCCTCCTCTGTTGCGCATCTCCCGCAGAGGTCCGACATCTCTTCTCAGAGCATCTTCTTCTCTGGGTTGTTCGTTCAGTGGGATGCGCACATTTTTGAGACATTCTGCCCCCTCCACTCCCAAAATGGGTGGATCAAGCTATTAAATTTTATATATTTAATCCAATAATTAGGCAGTGTTTATAAAAAAATATATATATGAGATATTACAAAGGGAATAAAACAAAACAGTGTAAACAATTACATAAAATAAAAGGGATAAAGAAAAGAAAATTACTAACCCTGATGGCACAATTTTATTATACGGAGAGAAGCTGTCAAATTAGAAAAATAGAACAATCCTACAGCACGCTCCATCTTCCAGCATTGAACAAGGACCATAATTCACAATCTGTATTTATTAGATATCAGACACTCCCACATACCTCCCCTTGGTGACCTCAGATGGTCAATGGGATGCAGATTGCTTCTGAAAAAAAATATGGAATACCTGATCTTCAGAATATCTGTCTCCCTGGAGGTCCCAGCTTTCAATAGATAGGAAACATGGCATATACAATCCCATCCATTTGGACCATGTTAATTCAGGGCTGATTGTCACACTGGCTATAGGATAGCAGGAAACATGGGCTCTTACAGACAGTCAAGGTAGAGGGCCCTAAGCTATCCCTAATCTTAGGGATAGACCTAATGGTGGAGATAGACCTAATGGTGGAGAGGTCCGAGTCTCCTTCCTGACTCTTATCCTGACCAGTCCTGATCTGATACTCCCTCCCCAGGGAGCAACAGGATTGGAGTGAGATGAAACCCACAGAAATAGACAAACAGGAGAAACCAAAACTCTGTCACTCAGCACACCCACACAGAGGTATAAGACAATAAGAGATTAGGAGGAAAATAAGAGCAGGAAGGAAGCAACAAGATAACAGGATTAAACTCCACAACTGCTGCAAGCAAAAATAAACACTTTCACCAGAAAGTCTGGGACACCAAAGCTCATGGGTTGAAGATTTCATCCAACATAAACTGGAGGGGAGCAGGTGTGATTTGCTTCCCTACCACATGTGATCAAAGGAGCTTCACAAGCATAGGTTAACTCTTGCTAGCCAGCCAATGACTCATCACACAGAAGGTCAACACCTGAGTCTGCCTGTGTTGATCCCAGACAACAGAAAAACTACTGAACCGAGTGTCAGAATTTGCAATGTGAACAGAGACCGAGGCTACCATGACAGTTGGTGATGTTTGTGCAAAATTCCGTGTGACACTGTTTCTGAGATCACACAGCAATGCAAGAACATGCATTTCGTTCCCCTCGGGATTATGATGTAAAAAATTTATCTTCCATAACCTATCACACACAAAAGAAAATTCATAACTGGAATCTTATTCTGTCTACATTTGATCTTTGGAACAGAGGAAGAGTTCTCCATACATAAGTAAAAAGTGTCACCTCCGAGCCTTTTGTTCAAATATTGTGTCAGCTCACCATCACCTAAACCAGTTCAATTACCTGTTCACACCAGGGGGTCATCACAACTTAACAAGGTCTGATGTAGTTTAGAGAGATTTCTCTTGTTCCCTTTCCAATTTATAATGAGGCTATGTAGCTTAGGCTAGTTTCACACTTGCGTTCAGCGCATTCCGTCACTATGGAGAATAGCGCAGTCCGTTAACGGACCGCTCTATTCTCCATAGAGTTGTATGGACGACGCACTGTAACGCAAGTGTCTGCGTTGCATCCGCTAGACGACGCAGCGGCGTTATTTTGACGCTGCGTCTAGCGGATTGAACGCAGTATGTAACGTTTTTCTGCGCTTGGCGGAGTGTAAAAAAAACGCAATCTGCAGGAATCCATTAGGCGTCCGTTGTTTTTATAATGGACGCCTATTGTGGCGGATTCCGTTAGAATGCGTCATTTGACGGATTCCGTTAACGCAGCTGACTTTACACAACTGCGCATGCTCAGATGTGTAAAGTCAAGGAAAAAAAACTACAACGGACTGCGTTATTTTGTACGATCTGTAGCATGCGTTGTGCCACTATATGCAACGCATCCGTTGCATGCGTCACACAACGCAATGCTACGGATCCCGTTCAACGCAAGTGTGAAACTAGCCTTAATAGATTAGTTCTATTTTACCATTACATTTATGACACCATAACAGAGTTTTCACAGTGGTATGTTTAGTACCCTGTATCTCAGCAATTTAGCAAAATTTTGATGGTTTAGGATACAAATATCTAGTCGCAGGTTCCTTTAATTCCCCTTTACCTTAGTTTTCTTCCAACTGGCAGCATCCTACTAGATTCTAGAACATCTCAACCACCAAGTACACACAGGCTCAGATCTTCACCAAATTCATACACTACCTATATTTTTGAGGTACCATGATCCTACTCCATCCATATGGAACATATGCATATCCACTGATAAGCATTCTCATCAAAGATTGTTCACACAGTATATTTTAACAATAAGGTCTAAAAGGTTATATACGAATTATCCCATGATAAATATACTTTAGTATCAAGGGATCGGTTTTAAATCACTTGCAAAGAGGATTGTCTTCTGTTGGACATTTGGGACCATTGCTCTATCGATACATTACCATGAGGAGAACACTGTGGTAGGCCTCTCTGATTTTGCTCAATGGTTGTTCCTATCTATAAGCAACTAATAATATTAGAGAGGTTGACCAGGAGTTTCAGTTGATGTCCTATCCCTACAATAGGTCATCGATATCAGATTAGAGTGGGTCCAACACTTGACACCTCCACAGATCAGCTGGCAGCAGGTTCAGCAGAAGACGGAAATGAACAGTGTTCAGAGCCGGAACATCACAGCTCCATACACTGTGTGGTGGTGGGTGTTCTCGGTACTGTAGCTCAGATCACATTCACTTCAATAGAAGCTGAGATGCAGCACTCAGGATCTGCTAACTGTTGGTCATGGGGGTCTTTGAAGTCAAGCTGCTAGTGATCTGATATTTATGAATTGTCCTAAAGATTAGAGTTGAGCGCGGTTCGCGGTTCGAGGTTCTCCAGTTCGCGGTTCGAGTGATTTTGGGGGCTGTTCTAGATCGAACTAGAACTCGAGCTTTTTGCTAAAGATCGATAGTTCTAGATACGTTCGAGAACGGTTCTAGCAGCAAAAAAAACAGCTAATTCCTAGCTGGCTCTCCGCTGTAATAGTGTAAGTCACTCTGTGACTCACACTATTATGACATTTCAGTGTATAGTGTGCGGGAAAAGCGCATTCAGATCACTGCTGTATGGATAATGGCGATCGCCATTTTTTTTTTTTTCCCCTTGTCTTCCTTCCCTAAGCGCGCGCGTGTAGTGGGGCGGGCCAGCATGTCAGCCAATCCCAGACACACACACAGCTAAGTGGACTTTTAGCCAGAGAAGCAATGGCATGTGTGATAGGATGTCCATGTCACATGTCCCTGCATTATAAAACCGGACATTTTCCTCCAGGACGCCATTATCTGCCTTCTGCGTCCTTGGTGTCAGACATCACTGGCGCAGCTCCTATCGCCGATACAGCTGTATACGCTCCATACGCTGTACAGCATAGGGATAGCACTTTCTATCAGTCCTTTTAAGGGCTCGTACCGGCAGGGTCAGAGCCATGGTGACAGAGTTTAAAACAGAGTTTAACAGCTACACAAGATGACAGCGTCTGTGTAGCTAAGGTCAGGGATTTCCTCGCTGCATTTCCCCATTAGGAGGGAATAGAAAGGCAGGCTTCCTTTCCTCCACCCAGAGACCCACAACCCTGCCACTGTACCCTCCTGCCCTTTGCACACTCAAACTCATTGTTACTAAGCCATTATACTAGCAAACACTGAGTGAACCTAGTGGCATCCTAAACGTGGCTGTTGGACTGCTGTATTGCCCCAGTAGTGCAAACATATTTGCAGCACGTCTGCCTGCATTGCACACTCAAACTCATTGTTACTAAGCCATTATACTAGCAAACACTGAGTGAACTAAGTGGCATCCTAAACGTGGCTATTGGACTTCTGTATAGTCCCACTAGTGCAAAGATATTTGCAGCACGTCTGCCTACATTGCACACTACAACTCATTGTTACTAAGCCATTATACTAGCAAACACTGAGTGAACTTAGTGGCATCCTAAACGTGGCTATTGGACTTCTGTATAGTCCCACTAGTGCAAAGATATTTGCAGCACGTCTGCCTGCACTGCATACTCCAACTCATTGTTACTAAACCATTATACTAACAAACACTGAGTGAACTTAGTGGCATCCTAAACGTGGCTATTGGACTTCTGTATTGTCCCTCTAGTGCAAAGATATTTGCAGCACGTCTGCCTGCATTGCACACTCCAACTCATTGTTACTAAGCCATTATACTAGCAAACACTGAGTGAACTTAGTGGCATCCTAAACGTGGCTGTTGGACTTCTGTATAGTCCCACTAGTGCAAAGATATTTGCAGCACGTCTGCCTGCATTGCACACTCCAATTCATTGTTACTAAGCCATTATACTAGCAAACACTGAGTGAACTTAGTGGCATCCTAAACGTGGCTATTGGACTTCTGTATAGTCCCACTAGTGCACAGATATTTGCAGCACGTCTGCTTGCATTGCACACTCCAACTCATTGTTACTAAGCCATTATACTAGCAAACACTGAGTGAACTTAGTGGCATCCTAAACGTGGCTATTGGACTTCTGTATAGTCCCACTAGTGCAAAGATATTTGCAGCACGTCTGCCTGCATTGTACACTCCAACTCATTGTTACTAAACCATTATACTAGCAAACACTGAGTGAACTTAGTGGCATCCTAAACGTGGCTATTGGACTTCTTTATAGTCCCACTAGTGCAAAGATATTTGCAGCACGTCTGCCTGCATTGCACACTCCAACTCATTGTTACTAAGCCATTATACTAGCAATGTATGCTGCCAGTTTAAGGGCCGTAGTTGCATTGTCAGGGATAATTATTCTTTATTATTCTACTGTTAATAAAGATAGACCACCGCTGCAATCTACACCACCTCTCAATTTTTACTACCACATTTTAAGTGCACAATCTTGTCGCAATCAACATGAGTGGCAAAATGACAGATGCTGGTGGAAAGGGGAAGAGGCGTGTTGGAAAAGGAAAAAAAGGGTTTGTCCGTGGGGAAGGTGGCAAAGCTCCATTAACATCTGCTGAAGATAGACCATCTACCAGCAAAAGTAAGATGTCTACTACTTACCGTGGACAATCCGATGTGCTCCCTTTTTTACGGACACGAACAATCGGAACAAAGGTAGATGATGGCCAAAAAAGGAAAATGCTTGAATGGATCTCAAGTGGTCCAACAAGTGCCCTCTCAGCCACCTCAACTACCGCATCCAAAAAACACCAGTCCTCTGAGTTATCATCCCAATAACACTTGCTTTCTCCCAGCTCTGAAGTCTCCATCAGCCCTGCACAGTATGGTGGAAGTGAGATGGCTGAGTCTGCAGAGCTGTTCAGTCACACTATAGCCTGGGAATCAGAGGTCTGCTCCCAAGCTACAGTGAGTACAGACCAGGAAATGGTCTGCAGTGATGCCCAGAACCTTTGTGACTCTGATTCAGGCTGTGAGGACCAAGTTTCTGAGCATAATGTTGACCCTTTTTCACCAACTGTAACACCTGTGGTTATAGACAATGAGGAACATACTGATGACGATGAGACGCAGATACCAGATTGGGATGACAACTTAAATATTCGGTCAGGGCAAGAAGAGGCTCGGTCTGAGGGTGAGGGGAGTGCAAACACAACAATTGATGAAGAAATTCTAGATCCCACCTACTGTCAACCCACAGTCTGGTAAGGCCGTGTGCGACAATGCTGCAAACCTGGGTGCGGCCCTTCGCCTGGGAAAGGTGACACACGTACCTTGTATGGCTCACGTGTTGAACCTTGTTGTCCAGCAATTTTTAACACACTATCCCGGCCTAGATGGCCTTCTGACCAGGGCACGAAAACTGTCTGCTCACTTCCGCCGTTCAAGCGCCGCAGCTGAGCGACTTGCATCGCTCCAGAAGTCTTTCGGCCTGCCGGTTCATCGCCTGAAATGCGATGTGCCGACACGCTGGAATTCGACTCTCCACATGTTACAGCGACTGTGGCAGCACCGCCGAGCCCTGGTGCAATACGTCATGACGTATAGCCTGGGCCAACGAGATGCAGAGGTGGGGCAGATCACCCTGATGGAGTGGTCTCAGATCAAGGACCTATGCACCCTTCTGCACAGTTTCGACATGGCGACGAATATGTTTAGCGCTGACAATGCCATTATCAGCATGACAATTCCAGTCATTTACATGCTGGAGCACACGCTAAACACTATTCGGAGTCAGGGGGTGGGACAACAGGAAGGGGAGGAACTACAGGAGGATTCATATGCGCAAGACATAACAACATCTCCAAGGTCCAGATGTTCATCATCACCAACGCGGCAGGCATGGGACCATGGGGGACAGGGATCAACAAGGGCGCATGGTAGCAAGCGAAATGTTGAGGAAGGTGCAGGAGAACATGAAGAAATGGAGGACGAACTGTCCATGGACATGGAAGACTCAGCGGATGAGGGAGACCTTGGTCAAATTTCAGTTGAAAGAGGTTGGGGGGAGATGTCAGAGGAAGAAAGAACGGTTAGCACCTCTATGCCTCAAACACAGCGTGGACTTGGTCCGCATGGCTGCGCAAGACACATGAGCGCCTTCTTGCTGCACTACCTCCAACATGACACTCGTATTGTCAAAATTAGAATTGATGGTGACTACTGGCTTGCCACACTATTAGATCCCCGTTACAAGCCCAAATTTTGTGACATAATTCCAGCCATAGAAAGGGACGCACGTATGCAGGAGTATCAGCAGAAGCTGCTACTCGATCTTAGCTCGGCTTTTCCACCAAACAACCGTGGTGCAGGGAGTGAATCTCCCAGTTGTAACTTGACAAACATGGGATGGTCTCGTCATCTTCAACAGTCTACCCGTACCAGTAGGACTGTATCTGGTGCTGGTAACAGCAATTTTATGGAATCTTTTCATAATTTTTTTAGACCCTCCTTTGCAAGGCCAACAGAGACAACAAGTCTGACACATAGTCAACGGCTGGAGAGGATGATACAGGAGTATCTCCAAATGAACATAGATGCCATGACTTTGCAAATGGAGCCTTGCTCATTTTGGGCTTCAAATCTTGAAAAATGGCCAGAGCTCTCCACTTACGCCTTGGAGATTTTGTCGTGTCCAGCTGCCAGCGTTGTCTCTGAACGTGTCTTCAGTGCTGCTAGGTGTGTGCTGACAGATAAGCGCACGCGTCTGTCCAGTGACAATGTGGACAGACTAACGTTCATCAAAATGAACAAGTCATGGATCCACAAGGAATTTACTACCCCTGTGTCATCCTGGGGAGAGTAAATGCTTGTGTATTTTGAATTTGCTTGATGCAAATCAAAACATCCTGTTTGCAACTAGGGCACAAGTGCTGTCACTGATGGGGTGTCTGTGTGGCCCAATTTTTGGAAAAAAGGGAGACTCCGCTTGGAGTAACCCTTGCTTGCTGTGTTTTTTAAAAATGATCCAAGATGAACAGAGCTGGGATCAGGAAAGACTTTGCTACCTACCCCGGTGTCATCCTGGGGACAGTTAATTATGGTGTATTTTTGAATGTGCTTGATGCAAATCTAGCTGTGAAGTGTGCAACTGGGGCACAAGTGCTGCCACTGATGGGGTGTCTGTGTGGCCCAATTTTTTTAAAAAAGGGAGACTCCGCTTGGAGTAACCCTTGCTTACATTGTTTTTAAAAGGAGCCAAGATGAACAAGTCATGGTTCAGCAAAGACTTTGCTACCTACCCCGGTGTCATCCTGGGGACGGTTAAGAATGGCGTATTTTTGAATATGCTTGATGCAAATCAAAACATCCTGTTTGCAACTAGGGCACAAGTGCTGCCACTGAAGGGGTTAGTGTCTGTGTGGCCCAATTTTTGGAAAAAAGGGAGACTCCGCTTGGAGTAACCCTTACTTACATTGTTTTTAAAAATGATCCAAGATGAACAGAGCTGGGATCAGGAAAGACTTTGCTACCTACCCCGGAGTCATCCTGGGGACGGTTAAGTGTGGCGTATTTTTGAATGTGCTTGATGCAAATCTAGCTGTGAAGTGTACAACTGGGGCACAACTGCTGCCACTGAATGGGTGGGTGTGTGTGGGGCCCAATTTTTGAAAAAAAGGGAGACTCCGCTTGGAGTCACCTTGCGGTGTTTTACAGTTAGGTCCAGAAATATTTGGACAGTGACACAAGTTTTGTTATTTTAGCAGTTTACAAAAACATGTTCAGAAATACAATTATATATATAATATGGGCTGAAAGTGCACACTCCCAGCTGCAATATGAGAGTTTTCACATCCAAATCGGAGAAAGGGTTTAGGAATCATAGCTCTGTAATGCATAGCCTCCTCTTTTTAAAGGGACCAAAAGTAATTGGACAAGGGACTCTAAGGGCTGCAAATAACTCTGAAGGCATCTCCCTCGTTAACCTGTAATCAATGAAGTAGTTAAAAGGTTTGGGGTTGATTACAGGTGTGTGGTTTTGCATTTGGAAGCTGTTGCTGTGACCAGACAACATGCGGTCTAAGGAACTCTCAATTGAGGTGAAGCAGAACATCCTGAGGCTGAAAAAAAAGAAAAAATCCATCAGAGAGATAGCAGACATGCTTGGAGTAGCAAAATCAACAGTCGGGTACATTCTGAGAAAAACGGAATTGACTGGTGAGCTTGGGAACTCAAAAAGGCCTGGGCGTCCATGGGTGACAACAGTGGTGGATGATCGCCGCATACTTTCTTTGGTGAAGAAGAACCCGTTCACAACATCAACTGAAGTCCAGAACACTCTCAGTGAAGTAGGTGTATCTGTCTCTAAGTCAACAGTAAAGAGAAGACTCCATGAAAGTAAATACAAAGGGTTCACATCTAGATGCAAACCATTCATCAATTCCAAAAATAGACAGGCCAGAGTTAAATTTGCTGAAAAACACCTCATGAAGCCAGCTCAGTTCTGGAAAAGTATTCTATGGACAGATGAGACAAAGATCAACCTGTACCAGAATGATGGGAAGAAAAAAGTTTGGAGAAGAAAGGGAACGGCACATGATCCAAGGCACACCACATCCTCTGTAAAACATGGTGGAGGCAACGTGATGGCATGGGCATGCATGGCTTTCAATGGCACTGGGTCACTTGTGTTTATTGATGACATAACAGCAGACAAGAGTAGCCGGATGAATTCAGAAGTGTACCGGGATATACTTTCAGCCCAGATTCAGCCAAATGCCGCAAAGTTGATCGGACGGCGCTTCATAGTACAGATGGACAATGACCCCAAGCATACAGCCAAAGCTACCCAGGAGTTCATGAGTGCAAAAAAATGGAACATTCTGCAATGGCCAAGTCAATCACCAGATCTTAACCCAATTGAGCATGCATTTCACTTGCTCAAATCCAGACTTAAGACGGAAAGACCCACAAACAAGCAAGACCTGAAGGCTGCGGCTGTAAAGGCCTGGCAAAGCATTAAGAAGGAGGAAACCCAGCGTTTGGTGATGTCCATGGGTTCCAGACTTAAGGCAGTGATTGCCTCCAAAGGATTCGCAACAAAATATTGAAAAAAAAAATATTTTGTTTCGGTTTGGTTTATTTGTCCAATTACTTTTGACCTCCTAAAATGTGGAGTGTTTGTAAAGAAATGTGTACAATTCCTACAATTTCTATCAGATATTTTTGTTCAAACCTTCAAATTAAACGTTACAATCTGCACTTGAATTCTGTTGTAGAGGTTTCATTTCAAATCCAATATGGTGGCATGCAGAGCCCAACTTGCGAAAATTGTGTCACTGTCCAAATATTTCTGGACCTAACTGTACATGATTTTAGAAGGGCGTGCCATGCCTATATCTGTGTCTCGTCCTCTTTTTCCTCGTTACGCTCTTTTGTTTTCGCATGAGAATTTGTTCTTGTCACTTTCCCATGTGTTTGTGTTGTGTTGTGAGTTGTTTGTCACCTTTTGGACACCTTTGAGGGTGTTTTCTAGGTGTATTTATGTGTTTGTGAATGCCTGCCATTGTTTCCTATGCGGTTCGAGTTCGGTTCGTCGAACGTTCGACGAACCGAACTCGAATGGGACCTCCGTTCGGCGAACCGACCTCGAGCAGAACCGCGACCGGTTCGCTCATCTCTACTAAAGATAGGCCATCAGTATCAAAGTCCTAGACAACCCCTTCAATGACCAACATATAAATATACTTAAGGCCGCTTTACATGCTGCGATATCGTGACTGATATCGCTAGCGTGGGTACCCGCCCCATCGGTTGTGCGACATGGGCAAATCGCTGCCCATGGCGCACAACATCGCCCAGACCCGTCACACTACTTACCTGCCCTGCGACGTTGCTGTGACCGGCAAACCGCCTCCTTTCTAAGGGGCAGTTTGTTCTGCGTCACAGCGACGTCACAGCTGCGTCACTGAATCGCCGCCCAATAGAAGCGGAGGGGCGGAGATGAGTGGGACGAACATCCCACCCACCTCCTTCCTTCCGCATTGCGGGCGGAAGGCAGGTAAGGAGAGGTTCCTCGTTCCTGCGGTGTCACACGTACTGATGTGTACTGCCACAGGAACGAGGAACAATATCGTTACTGCTGCAGCAACGATATTCGAGAATGGACACCATGTCACCGATGAGCGATTTTGCACGTCTTTGCAACGATGCAAAATCGCTCAAAGATGTCACACGCAACGACATCGCTAAAGTGACCGGATGTGCGTCACAAATTCCGTGACCCCAACGAGATCGCTTGAGCGATGTCACAGCATGTAAAGCGGCCTTTATAGTCAAAAACTCTTTTTGGAAAATCCTGACTTCTTGCACTTTTTCTCTCCTCCCCTGTCCTATTGTCACGGTCATTGCAAACAAATATACAAGGCAAAATAGCAGACGCATATATAAAGTTTCCCTCTGTATCATTCCATAAGTAATATTCACAACACCGTAGCAATTCTAGCTTCCAGGACATGACGATAAACAGAAACTAATTTATAGAATCTATTAAACCTCCAATGTACATCCATTCATTATATATCGTCTAATAATAAAAACAAGAATTCTGAGATTAATTGGCATAAAACCATAGTTGTAATTCTTCAGGTAGAAATAATAGCAGTGTGAAATAAAAGCCTTTGAAAGTCACTGGAGGTCTGAAAAGAAAGTGAAGTCGTGAACCATCCAGATGCTCCACCAGAAATGATGCTAACCTCGCAAAACAAAGCATTTCTCATCGTGTTAAACCCAGCGCTAATTAAGTGAAATGACTTATACCAGCCACATAAGGGTGAGAAGAACAAACCGGAAACATAACAATCTTTCCCGAAAGTCTCAAAATTGCCCAAATGTTCATGTTTCTCATGAAGGAGGCATTTAAGTTGAGCTTTATAACATTTTTATTCTTAGATCAGGCAAATTTTGGCTATCTTCATATTGGTACATTAGCCCTCAGTGGCCCCAAAATGTTTACATTAACCTTCTTCAAAGACTAAGTAAACTGGCTAAATTGGATGACTTTGGACAGGGTAAGAGGTCATTTCTTTCCATTGATCACAGACCTATTTTGGACCACATAGCAGCAAAAGTACAAAAAAAAGTCTTCTTCCCGACCCTTGAGGCATTGGCGTAAAGTATTACATGGTACTCATTCAAAGTAATTGGGCACCACTTACTATATAAATTAAATTGTAAGGAACAGAAATTGATCTTTGTTTTCACTAATAGAAGTAGGTCTTAAAGGGAACCTGTAACCAGGTATGGCGACTATAAGTTGCGACCACCACCAGTGAGCACTTATATATATGGCATTCTAGAATACTGTTTATAAGACCCCAGGCCGATCTGTAGAACATAAAAAAACACTTTTATAATACTCACCTAAGGGGCAGTCGGGTCCTATTGGTGTCACTGCTGTCCAGCCTGGCGCCTCCTCTCTCTGGTCAGGCGCCTCTTCTCTGCTGCAATCTCCATCCTCCTTCTACTCAGGCTAGTATGGATGACACGTTTACATCATCCAAACAGGCCGATATTGAGGTCCTGCGCAGGCACAATGTGATCTGCCCTGCTATGAACAAATCAATGTACTGTAATGCGCAGGCGCGAAGAAAGGTTAAGGACGGCCAGCGCATGCGCACTGTAGTACTTTTATATGCCCTGAGCTGGGCAGATCAAAGTGTGCCTGCACCGGAACTCAACGCCGGCCAGTGTAAGTGACGTAGGATGCATTATGCCATGATAAGCTGCTAGATCCCACATGGGGCAAACCTTGCAGTCAAAACCAAACTGAAAACCAAAGCTGAACTGGGACTGAAATTCAGTCCTGGCATATAAGAACACACAGTCCTAGTGGTTGTGTGATGAATGTTAAATATGTTCATAGGGCAGTGGCTCAGTGGTTAGTACTGCAGTCTCTGCAAGGACTTTGCATATTTTCCCTGTGTTTGTGTGGGTTTCCTCCAGGTTCTCCGGTTTCCTCCCACACTCCAAAGACATATGGACAGGAAATTTAGATTGTGAGCTTCCATTGTGAATGATAAAGTGCTGTGTAATTAATAGTGCTACAAAAGTGAGTAAAATAAATAAATAAATTAGTAATGAATGAGCACTAAAATGCTTGAGTGCTCGGTACTCAAATCGAGCAGGAGGATTGGTGGGGGCTGGAAAATTGCTGAAATGGTATGGGAACAGCACTCAAATGGAATCAGAACAGCATGGGTAAGAGGCCTTGATGCTTACCTGACTACAAGGTTGCTACTGCTAACAATGTTGTAACAATATTATGATGACTTGATGATCCTTTAAAAATTTGAATCAAGAGAAGAATAATTACCCTCTGAAAATTTTGAGCAAGTGCCGCCTGATGACCCTCTAAATATTTTGACAAAGGGCCACCTGTTTACCCTCTTAAAATTTGGAGTGAGGACCACCTGATCACCTCTAAAAATTTGGAAAAGGTCCATCTGAAGAACCTCTAAAAGTTATGAGCGAGGGCCGCCTGATAACCCTCTAAAATTTTGAAGCAAGGGCCACCTGACGACCCTTTAAAAATTTTGAGTGAGGACTTCCTGATGACCCTCAATAGCTTATGAGTGAGGGCAGTCTGATGACCCGCTAAAGATTTTGACCAATGGCTGCTGGTTTACCATCTTTAAATTTTGGAGAAAGGGCCGTCTGATGAACCTCTAACAATTATAAGCAATGGCCGCCTGATCACCCCCTAAAAATTTCGAGCTTGGGCCGACTGATGACCCTCTTTAAAATTTTGGAAAAAGGGCCACCTGATGACCCTTTAAAAATTTGGAGCAAGGGCTGCCTAATGACCCTATATAAATTTTAATTGAAGACCTCCTGATGACCCTTAAATAATTTTGAGCAGATGACTCCCTAATGATTTTGACCACGGGCTGCCTGTTTATGCTCTTAAACTTTGGAGCTGCCTATAGAATTACAAAGTGTAGGAATGTCACACACAAGTCGGTGAGTTGGCACTTGGTGCAGCAGCAATGCCAAACCGGTGACAGCTGTAGCTGGCTTGAGAAAATGGGCGGACATACAGCATACCTTCACATGTAGCTCAGGGAGAACTGGGTAGGTTTTCAGAAATTGCTGAACCACTTAGTTGAGCACGTGAACCAGGCATGGCTAGTTGTGCAAGCTTACATAGCTTCAGAGCCACTACCAGGTTACGGCCATTATCACACATGACCATGCCTGATTGTAGGTTAAGCAGCAAGAGCTACAGATCTGTCTGATATGTTAAAGCTTTCAAAAACTCTGTGATGGTGTGCTGTTTGTCTCCTAAACAAATTGGTTTCAGCAGAGCCTGTTGCCGCTTCAATGAGGCCCTGCTGGAATGCTTCCAGCTTGTGACTGATATGGACAATGTTCTCTGAGATGGAAGAGGAGTGAGTGCAGGAACTAGTGTAGAAGGGTAGAACAAGAGCCCACAATTCTCAGTGTTGGTAGAACGTGTGCCGTCCCAGTGGCCAACTTGGTCATGGCCTCTATAGGGTTCACCCAGTGTGCTGTCAGGGAAATGTAGTGTCCCTGGCATCAAGCACTTGTCCATGTGTTGGTCATTAAGTAGACCTTCCCATTATCTGCGTTGGTGAGAGCATGGAGGATGTTATGAGACAAGTGTGAGACAGATAATGCTTTCATGTGATGTAACATTCGTTACCATAGAAACAAAAAAAAATCACAAAGCCAAAGACTTATCAGCAGCCCCTCATAAAAGCCCTAATGACATGATGCGACCAGCCAATCGCAGTAATCCCGGTAGTCAACATGGCTAAGGCATTACCATATATGGCAGGCAATCACTGCATGTTGACTGGCTGTCTAAAAGCCACAAAAATTACAGGGTGGAGGTTCAATCATGGCTCTCAAGCACCCTCGATGTCCAACAGGTAACGAGCATATCCTGATGCTTGATCAAGTATCGAGCAGTGGCTCACTCATCATTAAAGTTTATGCATTTGTGGTCTCTGCTGATTAGGGTCTATATTACATTTATAGAATATAAACAGCTGTAAAATTCAATCTATCATCTACATACAAGACAAGGTTACAATACAGTATATTGAATATGAGTTCCCTGCAGAAAACAACACTTCCCTTAAATGCAAGATTTGTAACAGGGTTGTTTCTAGGTAATCTGGTAATCTCATTACATAATACTAACACTGTTACTAATAATGCTGCAGTGGACTGAGTGGGGTGAGTTTAGAAGCTAATAGTAGAGAATCTAGAGTACTAATGACCCCAGGGCTAATTTTAGACTTGTCCATCTCTTTAGACCTACATAAAGTAATAGTGCACCCTCTGTATCTCCAAATATTGATAATGTTCCCCTTGTCCTACACAGTAATAGTGCCTCCCTCAGTGCATCTATATAGTAGTAGTGCTCACTGTGTGATTACACACTGTAATACTGCCTCCTTTGTGTTTTAATAGTTATAATGCTTGTTCGGTGCCTCTATATCATGGGTCCCCAATTCCAGTCCTCAAGGGCCGCCAACAGGGCATGTTTTCAGGATTTCCTTAGTATTGCCCAGGTGATAATGTAATCACCTGCACAGTTGATGATTCCAACTCCCATGCAATGCTAAGGAAATCCTGAAAACATGCACTGTTGGCGGCCCTCGAGGACTGGAGTTGGCGAACCCTGCTCTATATCATAATAGTGTCCCCTCTTTGTCTCTTAGAAGCAACAATAACCTCTCTGTGTCTCCATACCGTAATACTACCCCTATTGTGCCATTGTAATAGGGTGCCCTACCGCCCCCACTTCGTTATGGTGACTAATAGAACTGTGGTATTTATATGTGTTAACTGTATTGTGATTTTATTGTTCGTATATATCTCCTGTGTAATACAACCGGCTACCACTAGGTGTCATGGCTTCCGAGTCTCTTAGAGACAAGGGATGGATAGGGAGTGACAGCGCAGCAGGGGTAAGTGAGAGGGTGGCTCACCAGCGCAGGAAGAGATGTAAGAAAAGGCAGCTTCCTATTTCAGTCACATAGGGAGATGCAGAGTTAGTGTGAGGAACAAGCAAGAAAGGACTTCCAGGGGCAGAACGCTGCAGAGTGGAGTGGAGTGAGGTGGAGAGGGGACAGAGACAAGACAGAAAAGGAAAGAAAGAAGAAAGAAGCTTAGATATTCCAAAGAGACTCATCTGCAGTGAAGTGTAAGTCCAGTGAAGTCATGGAGACGTAAAAGGAGAAGTTGTACCCGCATTAGGATGTAGTACTTATCCTAGGTCCGAGGAAGGTCGAGGCTGGTTTACACATACTCAAACATAGAGTGACAGGGTTGCCCTCCCCAATGGGGACCGGGTCAGGGTCATATCACAGTAGGGGGTCACTACAGCGGTGGGTTTACAGGATGCCACCGCACCAGGTGCTCCGCAGATCCACTGGACTGGGGACTCAGGATCAGGGGGAAGCAAACACCAGGAGGAGTCAGGAGCACACAGTGGGAAGAGCAAGTTGACCTAGTGAGAGTAGTGAACCAGCTGGTGGCAGCAGCTAGGAGTAACAGCTCAGAATACACAACACCACAAGGACAGGAAGTTCAGCTTCAGACACAGAGCAGAGCGGACGTGCCAAGGTGTTCAACACAGTCGCTGGGGAGAAGCAGGGCAGCCCCTTCCACAGGACTGACGCTGTCGGGATACAGAATCCTAGGGCAGGCATACTCCACGTTGTCTACCAACTCTGTAAGGGTTGTGGGGAATGGCTACAGAAAGTCACCGGACCCGTCCCATGAGTCTGCAGCAAATTGCACATAGGATCTGGGGTTGAGGACCAGTCCCATAACGGAACCGCACTATCAGCATACAGAACTTGACACACTTTACTGACACTGGAACCCTCATGTGCTTCACGCTACGGGGGTTCGCTACTTAGAGTACAAAAGGAGGAGAGAGCTCACAGGCTGACAAACACACTGGACTTGACCTTTCACGGATCCGGGATCGGCTGGAGCCCATCGTGGCAGAGAACAATACCTCGGACAGGGTCTGAAAGACAAGTTGTGAGTAAAAACACCTGGAACCGCAGACCCTGTCTCTGCCTCTCCTTTACCGGTGCCTTCGCCCAGTGCTTTGGTGCCAAAGGGGAATACCACTACACCTCCCATCCTCCCAGGGTAATCCTGCTCCGCCTGTGGGGAGCGACACCATCTCGGCTACACCTGACATCTGCCCCCGTGAGAGACCCTGCAGCGGCGGCCCCCATTCCTGTATGCGCACAACAGGTGGCGTCACAATCCTAATAGACTTTCCTAACCTCCCAATTACTACCTCCATTCTCCCTGCAACCCTCCTATTCTTCTTCCTGTATGTCTCGGGGCAACGGAACTGGGCCAGGCCAGCCCATAACAACGCAGAGGATCTGCACCCTCCACCCGGTAATGAGTAGGTTAAAACACCTTCCCCGTGGGGCGCTACACTAGCACCTGCTAGTACTTCATTGAATGCAGTGGCAGCGGGAGGGCATCAAGAGAGTCCATCCATTTAGCATGTCAGGCCGCACAATCTGCCACCATGTTGAGGGAGTGGGTCCAAAACTGAAGGATAAGTCACTCCATTATGGCCGTCCCTGTAGAGCTGAGCCGGGTATAGAAGCAAATATGTATGAAGGATGATGATGATGACGTCTCTGTGCTAAGAAAGTGGACAACAACAGTCAACCGTTTTTGTAGTAAAGTGTTGAAAGTTTTACACGGTGGTCATCTCCTTCACACAGATTTAATGCTCCAACATAGCAATAGTATCCCCTCTGTGCCTCCAGATACTAATAGTACCTCCAGATAATTGTGCCAATTATGTGCCTCCAAATAAAAATAGTGCTCCCACATAGCCATAATGCCTCACTGTCATTCCACATGGTAATAGTGTCCCCTTTGTGCCTTCAGATACTTATAGTGCCTCTAAATAATAATTTAGCACCATAGTACCTTCACATAGTAAGAGAGCCTCCAGATAGTTACTAATACTGCCTCCAATATGCCTTCAGATAGTAACAGTAAGTCCTATTGTGCCCCCAGAAATAAAAGTCCTACTTTGTGCCTCCATTGTGCCTCCACATATTAATATCACCCTTCACTGTGCCAACACCCAAGCGTAATCTTCTCTCTCCTTCCCCACCCCCACCTAGCCAACTGCAGTCCTTCTGTTGTGCGGTGTTTTGCTTTGCACTCGCTGGGTGTCATGGCAGCGTCAAACTCTGTTCACACTGCAGAGTCCGAAAAGCAGCCTGGAATGACTTAGTTGCACAGCCTGCCTTGGGCCTCTCCCCTCCCCCCCCCCCACCACTGTTTATACATTTGTATGTCTTTACATGTATTCTGTATGTGATTTATGTTTTACCTTATATATACTTATACTACTGTAATACTTGTTTTTCAATACTCACTTTCTGCACACATTTATTTTTCCATCACTGTTCATATATTCCTATATATCTAGCATACATTTTTTACATGGTCTACTCTATACATATTCACACCAGTACTGCATTGTTTTTTAACACTTACCTTGCACTTATTGCACATATCTACATATTCTACACTTCTATTTGTATCACTCCCTACACATCTAATTTTCATTTATTTTCCTTTGTCAACCTCATCTCTCACACTATATAGATTAACCCCAGCTACCATATTGTTTATGGGCTGCCTAACATCTACACTTCTACATTACACCGTATCTCGATTCACTTCTAATGTACTCTTTTAATTAATACTATTTATTCCACTATATTATGGTAATTAGACATGTATACATTGATATTATCTTTGTTATATAGTGGGTGACCACCGGGGGGGTTTATTAGGTATTCATCCTGGGTGTTATTAATATTACACTATGATGGGTAGTACATGAGTTATGTGTTTCCTACTTTTGGTCACACTAATGAGTAACAATTTAAATGTGGACATAAGGTGGGAATGTTGTGCCCCTTGGCTTGACGCTATATAATTGATCGCACCAGCATAACAGTGGAACACTGTGCCTTTGGGTCTAATTTCCCCAATGTAACATACCAGCGCTTTACCTTGCAAGCCTCATGCGCATGCGTCCCCTCTCTGCATGATTTACTCCATCTGCCGCTACTTCCTGTTATTGGATCGCGCACTTGCACGGCGCGGCCCCGCGGCCGGAAGTGACGACAGACGCTGCACGGCCGTGCACGTGGAACCTCCCGGCACCATTTACTCTTTATAAGAGCACCACATCACACATATAATTACGTTTCCCTTGATAAAGACGGCGAAACGCGCGTTGGGAAGCCTCCCTGTGGTCCCCAGTATTTAATATGTAAGTAACTTCTATCTGTATATTCCATGGTATATCATCATGCACTCTCATATCCTGGGTGCACTCTATGGAAATTCTGTTTTGTGACAGGCATACTTGCCTACTGATGGCTGATAAGATTTTTTGTATATATATATAGGTGTGATATATATTTGAACACCTACCATTACTGGCAATAGTCTGTATATCTCCATCCTTGTCGGATGCTAACTTGGATGTTGCATGTTCTGACTAATGATTGCTGCTGTTGTCCTGTAGATGAGCAGTCTTGCTGAACAGTTCATATGCCTCTATAATGATATACCACTACATACCTCAACTCCTGGTGGGTTATGTGCACATATTGTCTACATCAGCATGACGTCTCACCTATAGTCATCAGCACGTATATTTGCATAATCTATATATGTGGTCTGCCTGTCACTCCAAGTGGGGAATATACAGAGAAATTTTTCTTAAGTTACATGGACTTTTACATTTTATGTGTAACCTGTACTAGAGTGGTCCTAACTATATTTTAGCTCATTTCATGAGAATACAGTGATAAAATACTGGGTTATGAGTTGTCTGTCTTATAGGGATTTGAGGTCCAATAAGGAGCACTAAGCACTTTATACTCAGTCAAATGTTTACTTCATTCTCTATGGTGAGGACTGATTCAGGCTCCATATGGAATTAACAGCAACTTTGTACCAATTTAATATTTGATATGTACTAGTTACATATTTCACATTGGAGTCTGACTCAAGCCACAGTATTTTACCTGTATTAAGAATTCCACTCTTTAATCCATGTACTGTATTAAAGGGAACCTGTCAGCAGAAATTTCCCCTAAAACCTAACAGATTCCCCCTCTGCAGCTCCTGGGCTGCATTCTAGAAAGGTCCCTGTTATTATTGTGCCCCCTTTCTGACCAAAAAAAAGAGTTTATAAAGTGGTACCTTTTTGGCTTCGGATTCTATAAATCCGTCACGGGGGCGGGCTGCCTGATGGCCGTTATTCTGCCCCCTGGTCCTGTATGCCGCCCCCATCGCTGATTTCCATACTTGTGGACGCCGCCCACTGCTCCAGCCATCCCCGCGCATGCCCAGTGCCCATCTCTCGTGGATGAGCAGTGTGCCCAGTGTCACCGCTGGTGACGTGCACGCAGGGTTTAGATTATGGGCGGTGCTGTGATGTTTATTACCAAGCAACCGCCCATATTCGCGGGACCGCGCTTTCCCCCTCGGCGTCCTTCATTCTGCGCAAGCGCGGTGCTGCTGACCCCACGTCACCTCCTTCCCATCTATTTCCTGCCTCAGCAGCGCGCTTCCGCAGAACGAAGCAGGCCGAGGGGGAAAGCGCGGTCCCGCGATTATGGGCGGTTGCTTGGTAATAAACATCACAGCACCGCCCATAATCTAAACCCTGCGCGCACGTCACCAGCGGTGACACTGGGCACAGTGCTCATCCACGAGAGATGGGCACTGGGCATGCGCGGGGATGGCTGGAGCAGTGGGCGGCGTCCACAAGTATGGAAATCAGCGATGGGGGCGGCATACAGGACCAGGGGGCAGAATAACGGCCATCAGGCAGCCCGCCCCCGTGTCACATTTATAGAATCCGAAGCCAAAAAGGTACCACTTTATAAACTCTTTTTTTGGTCAGAAAGGGGGCACAATAATAACAGGGACCTTTCTAGAATGCAGCCCAGGAGCTGCAGAGGGGGAATCTGTTAGGTTTTAGGGGAAATTTCTGCTGACAGGCTCCCTTTAACATAAATTTCCTCTACAATTACTGGGTGATCAAAACAGGACAAAATTTTCACTGCTCCTTTTCTTGTTCCCTTTTCCTCCCCCCCCCCCCTACCTTATATTACTTTCTGTAATTTTTTTAACAATCTTCAATAATAAAAATTATTGTTTTGAATATGAGTTTCAGTATTCTTTTGTAGGTCTTATATATGGTAATGTATACTGGAACCAATAATATGGTTTTCTGTTTACTGAGATAGAAATAGCTCTGTTGAAAGTATTGTTGGACCCTAGCACCAATGAAACTGCAGGAGCTTGGTAAATTAAGTATCCCAATGCCAGTACCAGCCTATCTGGAATTTGCCTGTATTGCCAGGTGAGCAGTCTGGCACTGCGAATCAAACTCATTGTTCCCTCTATGCTATATTACCGGACAGGAATATTTCCAATGTGCTTGTTGTGTTAACTCTCTGTAACTCTAACTAATCAAAGTTTATAAATAAAAATAATGTGATCACTTTTCTATAGTTTTCTAGCTTTCTTTAATTACCAAACTATTTTAATATATTTTGAACACATGTTATAAATGTAACACATGTGACACATAATAATTATCATTGACACATATTAAATATCACTGCGAGAATAAAATGGATCGTTCAGTTATAATTACAATCTATGTTTTAATGAGTTCATAAACTGTAACCTTAAACCCGCAGTTCAAAAGAATAAACACCAGTTTGGAGATGCATCATGGAAAAAGCTAATCAAAACCTGATGGTAAATATCTCTTCCAAAGTGTAAGTGTATAAATGGTGCTGATAAAATTGCGCATTATTACACAGGTTACGATGGCATTGATATCATGTGCTAAAGAAGTGACATTATAAAGATTTAAAAGGGTATTATGAGTATTGATTCCACTGTTGCTCATTTTGCATGATGAGAGACATCGTGGTGGGTTAGTGTCACAGTTGTCTCTCTATTTTTGGAGACTAGTGACGGATTCAGTGTTGGGATCCCACATTTCCACCTGGGACTCTACATTTAAATTTCATTCATTAAAGAATTAATGTCAGTTTGGTTGTCTAGCTAAGTGTTTCAACTGCAGCTGCTTTGAAGCAACGCCCCTACAGATTTAAGTAGTCGTGTTTCCCAGCAATCCTTGCTGAAGATATAAACTCATTGTTCTCTGGCCGCTTGGGTGGAAGGCCCTGCTGAGGAGTTGTCCTGAACTAGGCTTTTATCCTCTTTTCGTTACCGTTTCCCCGGTTTGTCTTTTCTTCTCTTAGGCTCGTGTCACACTTGCGAGTGCTTCACCTGTATCTCGCACGAGTGTCGCGTTGCATCACCCGGCACAGACTCACACTCTTCTCACAGGAGAACTGACCCGCTCCTGTGAGGAGAGTGTGAGTCCGTGCCGGCTGATGCAATGAGAGACTCGCGCGAGATACACGTGAGCCACTCGCAAGTGTGACACCGTCCTTAGTCTTATTAGGGCAGTGGTGGGTCTAGTGAACATCATCTGCCTCTCACTAGTCAGGGCATCTACAGGTGTCTCAGAGTCTCAGATTCCTGCTTGGCAACAGTTGCGGAGACTGTATAGGGACTGGCGAGGAGAGTAAGGACAGCTGCAGATGAGGATAGGAGGTGTCCCAGATGCCCCTTTCACTAGCTCCATGGTCCTCCATTGTTATTATGTTCTTGGTGTCCCTTTTGTTTGTAATGTGGCAAGTGTGACAGCTAATGGGATATACATATAAAAAAAAAAAAAGGGAACCAGCACGGTCTGAAATTGGCATGCATCAAATAAAAAGTGAAAATTCACAAATTTATTCCAACTGTACTATGATAAAAAAATGAGATTTTTAGCAAATAATTGATCAATTTTTTGAGCCACCCCTGCCAACGTCACGGCAAATCTCAATAGGGGGGTCCTACTCTACATTCTGTATTTCATGTGCCATGCGGCCTCCTAGATAAAGTTAAAAGCAGAACCATAATAGAGCACACATACCTGTAACCTGTATATATAACCGCTTCTATGCTGCAAAAAAGGCACTTGTGGATAGAGACCAGCCCAGGTCCCAGCATGTGGAGCAAGCCCTACACATACCAGGACTATATCAGAACTGATCCTCCCAGTGTCAAACAGCAACCATTGATAAAGGCGGACCAGATCCAAGATGGTGCTTAATTAGCATTGCCTGTGGAAAGGGGTGAGGTAACTGAGTCTGAACAGCTACCAACAGGAGGAATATATTGCAAACCAAAATCAGGCGTGCATGGTATGGTGTTGGTCAGGCACCAGATTTGTAGCATAACTACGGTCAAAACAGAGAAAAATCTGGTTCGCCTTTATCAATGGTTGCTGTTTGGCACTGGGAGGATCAGTTCTGATATAGTCCTGGTATGGTGCAGAGCTTGCTCCACATGCTGGGACCTGGGCTGGTCTCTATCCACAAGTGCCTTTTTTGCAACATAGAAGCGGTTATATACAGGTTACAGGTATGTGTGCTCTATTATGGTTCTGCTTTTAACTTTATCTAGGAGGCCGCATGGCACATGAAATACAGAATGTAGAGTAGGACCCCCCTATTGAGATTTGCCGTGACGTTGGCAGGGGTGGCTCAAAAAATTGATCAATTATTTGCTAAAAATCTCATTTTTTTTTTTTTTTTTTTTTTTTTTTATTGTAGTACAGTTGGAATAAATCTGTGAATTTTCACTTTTTATATTATGCATGCCAATTTCAGATCATGCTGGCTCCCCTCTCTCTCTGGGATATACATATGTAGCAATTGCAAATCCAATGTGCTTTGGGACACAAGAACGCTCATTTCACACTACTGGATACTATGGTGTGGTGTTATATTTGTATAGCATAGCCAGTACAGTAGAATAGCCAAGCTATACCAGTATTATAAGTGAAATATGAAAGGTCATAAGTGCAAAATATGTGACTCTTGCACAATCTGTTTTTTCCTCAGACCAACAGATATAGAGTGGGAGCCATGAACTGAATCTTTGACAGAGTAAATCCTAGCTATGAAATCCCTTTTTCTTATAATATCTGTTATCTTAGGCCTCGGCTCCCCTTGAGCATTGGAAGTGATATGCTAATGACTCTCGACTCTGCTGCGAGTGTGAGCTGAAGGCCATATGACTGTGACCCGAACTTTCAATCGGATCACAGCTGCAGAGGAGAGGGCGGGATTGATTTCTCCATCTTCTCCTCATCGTATATCGCATTACACTCAGATGAAATCCGAGTGCAGTGTGATGTTTCCCACGCACCCATAGACTGCGATTCTTTTCTCACGACGATATGGCATCAGAAAAAAATATTAGATAAACACTGATTGATTAACACCTGCGTGAGTGCAATTTGATGTTTTAAATGATTGCACTCGTCTGTGATCATCGCAAGTGGAATCGAGGTCTTAGAGACAGACCCCTATCTATCACACATTAGTGATGAGAAATATCAACTCGTTTGCCACCATATTTTGTAAACATACATCATGTGGATGCACGCAGTACGTTCTGAAGCTGAATGACAGCTGTTTTGTACAGATGGTGCCGGCCTCTAAAGGATCAAATTTCCTAGCATGACTGAAAGAGCTTGACAGTTCTTTTTTTTAACATAGAAAAAAGCTAAAAGTTGAGATCACCCTCAAAAAGAAAACATGGAAAAGAATAACATTTTTTACCAAAGCTTATTTGGTATCATTATCTGTAAAAGTCCAAACTCTTACAAAATGACATTATTTAAAGGGATTCAGACAGTAGGATCAACCCTTCTATCCATCTGTATGGGCATGTAGCTCTTAAAAAGTTGATAAAAATGATACTTTGATATCTTTCATACAATGTTTTATTCCAGAGAAATCCATGTTTTTCTTAATATGTAAATTATTAGTTAAGATCTCACTGGTAACTCCCCCTTTCAGTTATAATAATTTCTGGAGGTAGATTCACAAAGAGATCAATTGTCCAGCCCAAAGATCCCATATTGAGAAAAATGTAGATTTCTCTGGAATAAGACATCTGATCAGAGATCTCAAGTTACCATTTTATTCCACTTTCTATGTCCATACCCACAGTTTGAGAAAGTTAATCCTAATGCACACAGTAAATGCCATTAGAATTGCAATTTCTTCATCACCTTACCTGCCACAAAAAATAGAGCAAAAAGCACTTAAAATGTATGTTATCAGTAACAGATTTTCTTCTCACTTGGACAAACTAAATACACTGCAGCCAATAAGCAGCAGTGAGGAACACAGAGCTGATGTCACGCTTGCTGGGTAAGAGAAGCGTGGTGGGAACATTCAGACCTATGGGCATCTGACATGCAACAAAACACTACTAAGAAGGGGACACAATAACAGCAGGGGGGCCCTGCAACTAGGGAGAGGGGACAGTCGGACACCATCTATCCTCACCTGCCGCTGTCCCTACTCTCCTAGCCAGTCGCTATACAGTCTCCGCAACTGTCACCAAACAGGAACCTGAGACCCTGAGAAGATCCTATAGTGTCCCAACTAGTGGACACTAGACCCCCCCACTGTACTAACCAGACACAAGGTAAGATACGACAAATGGGGGAAAAAAGCAACTAAAAGGATAAAACCTGAGAGAAGGAAACTTCCTCAGCAGAACCTTCCTCCAAGGTGGCTAGAGACCAAATGACTTTGAATCTTCAGCAGGGAACGCTGGGTAACACCACTATTTGAACCTGAAGGACATGTCTACAAAGTAATTGCAGCTGAAACACTCAGCTAGGAACGGCTTGGAAAAGCTGCAAGAGAAAAACTGATGTTAACCATTTCAGATTGAAAATTGATTTGGTAAACAAAACCCATTTAAATGTGTAGAGCCAAATGAGAGGCTCCAGTCCAAAAACTCTAAAAACAGGGAAACGAATGTGACAGCTGGACGCTTTGGTCCAGGAGGTAAGTATAATTATTTTTTTTCTCACCAGTTGTCCAATAGTGTTAACTCTTTTTGAAAAGTCCAAGTTTTATACTTCTGAAGCCAACAAAAACTTAGTAGCAGCTTGATCTTTTTCCAATGGAGACAAGTTACCCACAACATCATTTACTATAAAGAAAACAATGATGTGTCATGGTAATAGCACTTTTTTTTAATCTTACTTCTAAAGGCCCCGTTACACGCAGCAACGCATCTAACGATATAACGCCGGGGTCACGGATTCCGTGACGCACATCCGGCGTCGTTAGTGACGTCGCTGTGTGTAACAGCTCCGAGCGAGTGTTAACGATGGAAAATACTAACCTTATCGTCCATCATTGACACGTCGTTCCTTTTTAAAAAAAACGTTGTTTGTAGTTCCCGTGGCAGCACACATTGCTATGTGTGACACCTCGGGAACGACAAACAACAACTTACCTGCGGCCACCGGCAATGCGGAAGGAAGCAGGTGGGCGGGATGTTACGGCCGCTCATCTCCGCCCCTCCGCTTCTATTGGGCAGCCGCTTAGTGACGCTGCTGTGAGGCCGCACGGACCGCCCCCTTAGAAAGGAGGCGGTTCACCGGCCACAGCGACGTCGCTAAGTAGGTAAGTCCTGTGTGACTGCTCCTAACGATTTTGTGCGCCACGAGCAGCGTTTTGCCCGTGACGCACAAACGACGGGGGCGGGTGCTTTCACCAGTGATATCGCTGCGTGTAACACCCCCTTAAATCTGAATTGGTACAATCAGTTGGATGCAAGTCAGGGATTTATTCCATTTGCAGAAAATATGGGGCTGTATAGCAAGCAGATTGTTTTGCACTTTTTTTTTTCTTAAGGAACATGCAGACTTCTACATTTTACTTATCTACTGATCGGTACAACTCATTAGTATTAGCAACAAGAAAAGGAAGTCATGTTTACCATGATAGAAATATTTACAGAATTAACAGAAGTTGTCACGGAGATTTTAATATTGTTTTATCAATACCAATATTGACTTATCATAGACTGAAAAATTGCTTTTCTAAATGACATTTCTTGGGACTGAGAAAATAAACAGAACATCTCGGAATGCTCAAGATGTGAAACATAAATTGTATTTAATTTCTATTGAGCTAATGTGCCTTTGGGTCTTTGCCTTGAGGAGTTTGTAGAATTGTGAATTTCTTCTGCTTGTATTTTGGTTCCATCTTTGAGGATGTGACTGGGGATGAACATAGAGTTGCACTAAACTTGCCCTTTCAGGCACCCCTGCTCAATTGCTCTATTTACCCACCAAAGTTTTGTCTTCCAGTCTTCAGTGCATGTTAGTTGTGCTGTAGGTAAAGGGGCTATTCAGTTCTCAGACAACCCCTTCTCAATCAGAGTGTTTGCCCCATTAAAATAAAAATACTTATACTCACCTCCGGTGCCAGCGGTGTTTCCACTCACTCTCCCTGGGCTCATAGGACGTTTTTACGTCACACGAGCCCTGTGCCCAATCAGTGCTGTCTTGACTTTCCCTGTCTTCAAACGAAAGGGCCACTTCCCATTGATGTTTGATACTGTCACACAGTGTCTGGCTCAAAACTTGCTGTATGTCAGGACTACTTCTAACGCTATTCACACAACAAAGTCAGAAACTCCACAGAAAGCTGCTTTGAGTTACACAGACAGGCTCGGGCATCGACCAGCCGTGCTTTTGTTAGTCTCCCAGGAGTTAATTTCTGCTAGCCTGTGGATTGCTGCTTGAGTCACATGTTGCAGGAGACCTATCATAGCTGCCTCTGCCCTTTTTAAGATGGTGGAGCCTGGTCTCCCATGCCGATGATAGCTTTATGCGATCCTAGTCCTTGTGGTTTGATATTCAGTTGCTGGTGAACTTCGGTGTGCTGTTTGGTGTGTTGTGGAAATACTTTTGTTGTCTGGTTATTTCCTCCCTTCCATTAGTTTCCATATTGTCCATACCTCTGTGAGTGGTTGTTGTGAGTTTAAATTTAGTTTTTTCCCCTTTCTGTCTATTTGCATGGGATTAAGCACTCCTGTACTGGGCCTCCCCTGGGTGGGAGAGGGGGGCACTAGATCAGGGTTGTTCAGGAGCTAGGGTTTGGAAGGCCGCTCAAACATTGTCACCTTCAGATGTATCTTTGAGATCAGGGTCAGCCAGGGTTCCCCTAGCCTGTGGGCCAGTTTAGACTCCTCTATTCCTAGAGATCTCGTCCCACCCTGGAACAAATACACCCGAAGGCAGAGAGAGGGAAACCGGTGCGGACTGAGCGCAGGGTGAGCATGATGTAACAACCTCACGTGAACCCTGGAACAGCGCTGGAACCAGAGGTATTAGTATATTTATTTTAATGGAGGCAAACACTCTAATGAATGTCTAATGTCTAATGAAGACTACCCACTTTAAAACCAAGTCTGCTGAGCAATCAGCTTTTACCTCAAGGTCCAGTTTCTCTAAGACCCTGGAAAACAGATGATATTGACTCAGAAATGGTGAACAGTAGAATCTCCTAAAGTTCATTTCAAGCAGATTTACGCAATACGGGGGGAGAGTCGATTCTAATTTAATTGTAAATTTTAATCTGATGGGAAAGGGTTACAAAATCAATAATCCATACATTTAAATAAGGGGCGTCCCGGCAGAACCTTTGATCTACTTACTGGCTGCCATGCTGCCGATATAACGTCAACCCGGTAGCCAATGCCAGACCCCAGGAGTACCAGCAGAGATTCAGTGGGGGACCTAGGGAGAGTGAGTAGAGCACAGTTTGTTGGATTTTTTTTACAACAAAGTGCAGCCAGAGAAGAACATTGTCTGAAACAGATCAACTCCTTTAAGAAGTCAAGAAGGTGTTGTCTGGTAGCAGGCAACCACTTGAACAGGAAAGGTTAGAGTGTTCACATTTTTGGCAACGATGTGTTTCTTAAAAAGGTTGCACACATAAAAGAAAAAATTTCAAAGAATACTGAAAAAAAATAAATCGACGGTGTGTGGAGTCGTTGCCTTGAAGGTTCAGAGCTTTTTTGATGGAATGAGGACCTGTACAAGTATTCAGCTGGTTTTACATGTTCAATTTTCTTGTATGTGTTCACTCCATGTTTTTCTATGAAAGAGTATGGGCCCATTGTAGTTAATGGGGAAGTGCACATGTCCATTTGTTTGTGGAACTAGTGCCCTAAAAAAAAAACCAATATAGGTCCAATTTTAATGCTGGTTAAGGATTAAAATCAGCATCAACCAGCACAGTCTAAGGGGTACTTTGCACGCTGTGACATCGCTAGTCGATGCTTGCGATGCTGAGCGCGATAGTACCTGCCCCCGTCGCACATGCGATATCTTGTGATAGCTGCCGTATCGAACATTATCGCTATGGCAGCTTCACATGCACTTACCTGGTCAGTGACGTCGCTGTGATTGCCGAAGAATCGCTCCTACAAGGAGGCGGTGCGTTCGGCATCACAGTGACGTCACTGCGACATACTAATCGGCCGGCCAATAGAAGCGGAGGGGAGGAGATGAACGGGACGTAAACATCCCGCCCACCTTCTTGCTTCCGCATTGCCGGTAGACGGCGGGCGCAGGTAAGGAGATGTTTATCGCTCCTGCGGCTTCACACACAGCGATGTGTGGAGCTGCAGGAACGACAAACAACATCGTACCTGCGGACGCACCGACATTATGAAAATGAACGACGTGACACAGATCACCGATTTTTGACTGTTTCACGCTCGTTCCTCTTCTCTCCTAGGTTATTACACGTTATGACGTCGTTACCAGCGCCGGATGTACGTCACTTTCGATTTGACCCCGACGATATCGCAGTAGCGATGTCGAAACGTGCAAAGTACCCCTAAGAGTCAGCGAAAAACTTGGTCAGCACACGATGCCATCCTAGTTATATTCTAGTGCAGGTCTTTTTTTATAGAACATAGCAAAGTGCCTTAAGTTGCATTACGAGAAAAACTGATGCTCTGACCAAACTGATAAAAATTGGTCGGTTTTTCATGTACACACAAAAAAAAGCCTCATTAGACACCGGCCTTAGACAGGGGGTTACAGGTTATAACGGAGCGGTGTATAAATTTTAACAAGTCTCTATCGACATCTACATTTCTAACAACTGTGCCAACTTTTTGGAAAAAGGGAAGTAAAAACCAAACTTGAAATATATAATACAGGTTATTTTTTATATAATTCGCCTGTTTTAATTGTCGCTACCTAGGACCATATTGAGTGAGGGGCTCATTAACTTATTAGCGAGGTTTGCTCAATGTGAAGCTGGAACAGGGCACAAGAATCATTAATCAGGTCATAATTTAGTGCCAGGACCATGTGTTACATTGCGGGAAGTGGTGATTTATTTTGTATTGAAAGTGTTTCCATGTAAACATATATCTTCATTAACTCTGCCCCAGTGACCCCCGAACACAACCTGTCTCATTGGTTTGGATGTCAGATGGTAACAAACAAGAATCTCATGTGAAAATTGGAAAATTATTTTACTTTGGGATAGAGCATGTTCTTTACTAATGTATGTCCTGGATAGATAGATAGATAGATAGATAGATAGATAGAGGGATAGATAGAGGGATAGATAGAGGGATAGATAGATAGATAGATAGATAGAGGGATAGATAGATAGAGGGATAGATAGATAGATAGATAGATAGATAGATAGATAGATAGATAGATAGATAGATAGATAGATAGATAGATAGATAGATAGATAGAGGGATAGATAGAGGGATAGATAGAGGGATAGATAGAGAGAGGGATAGATAGATAGATAGAGGGATAGATAGATAGATAGATATGTGATAGAAAGATAGAGGGATATGAGATAGATAGATAGATATGTGATAGAAAGATAGATTTGTGATAAATAGATAGATAGATATAGAGATAGAGGGATAGATAGATAGATATGTGATAGATAGATAGATAGATAGATAGATATAGAGATAGAAGGAAGATAGAGAGATAGATGAATACATAGATGGATGGATATGACAGATAGATATGAGATAGATAGATGGATGGATAGATGGATGGATGGATGGATAGATAATAGACAGTGAGCTAGATAGATAGAGGGCTGGATAGATAGTTATGAGATAGACAAATACAGTGCCTTGCAAAAGTATTCAACCCCCCCCCCCCAACACATACACCCTTCCCCCCTTTTGGCATCTTCCATGTTTTGCTACCTTATAACCTGGAATTTCACTGAGTTTCTTGACAGCTTGCATCAGTTCATGTAAAGAACATGCCTACGACTTTGAACATTTGGTTTTCTTTGTATTGTGAAGCAAAGAACAAATAGGACAAAATAACTGAAAGCTTCAGTTTGCATAACTATTCACCCCCCTAAGGTCAGCACTTTGTAGTGCCTCCCTTTGCTGCAATTATAGCAGCAAACCCCTTTTGGATAAGTTTCTATGAGCTTTCCATATCTTGCCACTAGGATTTTTGTCTATTCATCAAGGCAAAACTACTCCAGGTCCTTCAAGCTAGATGGTTTCCGCTGGTGAACAGCAATCTTCAAGTCTGACCACAGATTCTCCATTGGAGTAAAGTCTAGGCTGTGACTAGGCAACTCCAATAAATGTACACTTTTCCCCTTAACACTAGAACTACTGGACTCGTGACACCTATATAGAAATACATGGTGCAAAGTAGTCAAAATGACTACTTCAGTAGTTCTAGTGTTAAAGCACTCGAGTGTTGCTTTAGCAGCATACTTTGGGTAATTGTCTTGTTGAAACATGAATCTCCATCCCAGTCTCAAATCCCTGACAAACAGAAACAGCTTTTCCTCAAAAATATTCCTGTACTGTATTTCACACTAGTCATCTTCCCTTTGACTTGGGCAATGTTCCCGTTCCCTGCTGCAGGAAAACATCCCCACTTCATGATGCTGCCTCTACCATGTTATATTGTGGGGATGGTCTTCTTGGGGTGATGAGCTGTGTTGGTTTAGTGCCAGAGATAGTGTTTACCTTGGTGACCAAAAAGTTCAATTGTGGCCTCATATGACCACAGCACATTCCTCCATACATTTTGGAAGTTTCCCATGTCTTTTGGCAAAATCAAAACGAGTTTTACAATTTTTGACTGTAAGTAAAGGCTTTTTCCTGCTACTGTTCCATAAAATCCACCCTATGTACTATACGGCTTATTGTGGTCATATGGACAGATGCTCCTGTCTCTGCTTGGAAACTCTGCAGCTCTTTCAAGGTTACTTTTGGTCTCTGTGCTGCCTCTGTGCAAGGATTAATGCCCTCCTTGCCCGGGATGAGCATTTTGGTGGGTGGCCCTCTCTTGGCAGGTTTATTGTGGTACCATTTTCTTTCCATTGATGATAATGGATTTGATGGTGCTTCAGGGGATCATTAGAGAGTGGGATTATAGATGAGTGAACACGAACTTTAAAATTCTGTGTTCATACCAAACACCAGACTTTACAAAAAGAAAATCAGTGTTTGAGTTTGGGTGCCTTATGTATGCAAACCTCTTGAGAGAGCATTGCCGTGCTCAGATTCACTCACTGCTGGGCCCAATGTGAGCCGCTTGCAGTTTTTCAATGGCTTACACTGAGGGTAAAATCAGCGTTATGGAATGTAGTGTTTACAAACAAAAACAAAATGGAAAGACCTCTTCCTCTCTCCCTGGAAGTGTTCTGTTTATGGCTGGCTGTATGTGGCTAGAACTGCCCAATTAGTAACTTCCAATGAATTTCGGGTCCAGAACAAAATTTTATATGAAGCCCGTCTGAATCCGCAAAACCCAAACTGCTCATCTCTAATTGGGATTTTGTTTTTATAACTCAATCCTGACTTGTATTTCTCAACAACTTTGTCTCTGACTTATTTGGAGATCTCCTTGGTCTTCATAATATTGTTTAGAGATTTCCTTGGTCTTCATGGTGTTGTTTGGAGATCTCCTTAGTCTTCACAGTATTATTTGGAGGTCTCTGTGGAGAAACGGGGCTCAGAGGGTGCTCTTGTCCACTGAACCAGCCGCCTTTAGAAAGACAGCGTGGCTCAGGGCTCATCCCAACTGAACGCCGGCCTCCTTAACCGTGGGCGGAACACTACTCAGACAACACAGGGTGAGGGAAGCACAATAATTAGACTTTATTGAATTCCCCAAACAATTAACGGCACATAACCCATAACCAGCAAAACACACAAATGTAACAGGCAACAGAGTCTCACCCTTCCGCTGGCTCACCAGGGATTAGAATGTCCTTGCCTCAGAGCTTTAAGGGCCGCTTACTCCAATCCAGCAGCACCCTGCTTTCGGCGGGCACCCACCGAGATAGGAATAGCGCCAGATTTAGGAAGCTGTGTGAGGTCTGCAAAGTCTGTACCAGGTGACCGATTTGTCCCGACCTGGGTTCCTCCTTAAGTAGTCTTTGGTTTGATGATATAATCCTGGCAGCCGGAGATGAAATCCCTAGACTGTGGATATGGTCTCCAATCGGAACCGGAGTCCCTAGATTGAAGCCACAGGGTATCCTGATCCTCTAGTCAGCTCCTAAGAGCTTAGACTGGATCCATCAGCATCCATCAACAACCACCTGGTGGCTTAAAGAAATCCCTTTTATAGCCACAGCCTTCCACTTGGATACACTGCGTCCTCATCGATTGGTTGGACAAGATCGCCTCTCCCATTGGATGAATCTCAAGCTGCATGGACAATGTTCATCCAAATGATGTCTACAGAAAGACTGAGGGTATACATGTAGTCTGGAATGCACAGACTAGACAATGACTACTAAGGTAATTACATTAGCAATACACAACTACATTACAATGATTACTGGAAGAGTCTGGAGAAACAATACGTCTGGCTTTCAGTGGCCAACACAATTACATGAGTCAACAAGAGTCTTGTAAAAACAATGAGGGACTTATTCCCCGTCTATAAACAATCTATCATCCTGTCTGGCTGAATTTTAAGAAACTTTAACCCATGAGAGGCATTGGGTGTCCATGTCGTCACAGTCTCCTTGGTCTTCATGGTGTTATTTGGAGATCTCCTTGGTCTTCATGGTGTTTTTTGCAGATCTCCTTGGTCTTCATGGTGTTGTTTGGAGATCTCCTTGGTCTTCATGGTGTTGTTTGGAGATCTCCTAGGTCTTCATAATATTGTTTGGAGATCTCCTTGGTCTTCATGGTGTCGTTTGGAGATTTCTTTTTTCTTCATGGTGCTGTTTGGAGATCTTTTTGGTCTTCATGGTGTTTGGTTAGTGTAGTTTCTTGCTTAATGGTGTTGCAGCCTCTATGGCCTTTCAGAAAAGGTGTATATACTGAAAGATCCCGAGACACTAAAGGGTGATTTACACGCTGCGACATCGCTAGCGATTGCTAGCGATGTCGCGAGCGATAGCACCCGCCCCCGTCGTTCTTGTGATATGTGGTGATCGCTGCCGTAGTGAACAGTATCGCTATGGCAGCGTCACACGCACATACCTGCTTAGCGACGTCGCTGTTGTTGCCGAACAATCCCTCCTTCAAGGGGGAGGTGCGTTTGGCGTCACAGCTACGTCACAGCGACGTCACTAAGCGGCCGCCCAATAGCAGAGGAGGGGCAGATATGAGCGGCTGAAATATCCCTCCCAACTCCTTCCTTCCTCATTGCCGGTGGACGCAGGTAAGGACGGAGATGTTCGTCGTTCCTGCAGTGTCACACATAGCGATGTGTGATGCCACAGGAACGACGAACAACCAGTGGCATGCACCACCAATGATATTATAAAAAGGAGCGACATGTAAACAATCAATGATTTTTGAAGTTTTTGCGATCATTGATCGTCGCTCCGAGGTGTCACATGCTGCGATGTCGCTAACGACGCCGGATGTGTGTCACTAATGACGTGACCCCGACGATATATTGTTAGCGATGTCGCAGCGTGTAAAGCACCCTTCAGATTGCACACAGGTCGATTTCCTTTCTCTAAGTATGTGACTTATCAAGGTAATTGCTTGTATCAGAATTTTGTAGGTGCTTCAGAGCAAAAAGAGTGAATACATATGCATATGGCAAATTTTATTTATTATATCCCATAAATTTAATTTTTGCCTATATTTTCCTCACTTCACTTCCCCAACTTAGACTATTTAGTTCTGATGAATTGCACATAAATCGGATTGCAAACATTTTTTAAACACAGGTTGTAATGTAACAATATAGTTGAAAAGCTAAGGGGGTGAATACTTTCGCAAGACACTGTAGATAGATAGATAGAGTCCACTCCAGAACACTTCTTTATTCCACCACACTCGGATATTCTGTTTACTTTCCTTGTTTGCTTGCACTGAATGATTTTATGAGGTGTGACTTGCCGCGTTCCAGCATTTATAGAAGATAATATCATATTATTTTAACCATAAATTTTAAGAGCAAGAATTGTTTTGCTTCTATGATGGAAGCAAAAATAGTTTAACATAAACCATGGCTGAGCTCCAAGCCGTGTTGACATATTTTATGAATGTTATGGGATGCCAGATTGGAGGTGTACATCTGTGTGGGTTGGCCGGTCATCCCACTGCCGTCTGTGTATCTGTATGCTTAAATGAATTAGCTATTACAAAAACACTTGCATAAACAAGCAAAATGTCCTAGAACTTCCTCGCTTTAGTTCAAAGCGGCAGACAATGCAGTAAGAGAAAAATAACAACATTTCATTCCTCAGATACGATGCGCGCACAGATTTCTGCATGGAGCAAAATCCTGGATGGTTCAATTGGGGCCTAAAATAATTGTACTGTTGTGATACTGAAGCAGCAGGAAAAACATTTTATTTTTCTTTGCTTGCTGTCAAAGAATGGTAAAGAAGACCAGACAATTCTCAGGGCGGCTTTGCACGTTGCAAGATCGCACGTGCGATGTCGGTGGGGTCAAATCGAAAGTGACGCACATCCGCCGTCACTTTCGACATCATTGTGTGTAAATTCTAGATCATACGATTAACGAGCGCAAAAGCGTCGTTATCGTATCATCGGTGCAGACTCCGACTTTTTCATAATTACGCTGCCACGACAGGTACGATGCTGTTCCTCGTTCCTGCGGCAGCACACATCGCTGTGTATGAAGCCGGAGGAGCGAGGAACATCACCTTACCTGCCGCGGCTATACGGAAGGAAGGAGGTGGGCGGGATGTTTACATCCTGCTTATCTCTGCCCCTCCGCCACTATTGGCCGCCTGCCGTGTGACGTCGCTATGACGCCGCACGACCCACCCCCTTAGGAAGGAGGCGGGTCGCCGGCCAGAGCGACAGTCTCAGGGCAGGTGAGTGCATGTGAAGCTGGCGTAGCGATAATTTTCGCTACACCAGCTATCACAAGATATCGTACCTGCGACGGGGGAGGGGACTATCGCGTGCGACATCGCAGCATCGGCTTGCGATGTCGCAACGTGCAAAGCCCGCCTTAGTATATATGACAGACGCCATAGTGAAGTGCTGGACTACGCAAATTAAATAACTTAGTGCATTGGGTGCAAATTTTGACAATGAAATTAGATCAGCTTTCTGTACTTGTTACAATGTCACACATTCTGCAGAATTTGGATATTGCATATTTTTGAAAAATCTTTAAGAAAAGGCAACCATACGCAGAGGATGCCCTGGCACTGGGGAGAGGGGAGCGTGGTCACCTCCTCCACTTACCTGAGGCTATTACCTGCACTCCCTTACATCCCTGTTGTGACCACTGTTTGGTGGAACTCCGCTCTTGGACTCCATCCTGTGGTCGTTGATGTTAGTAGGTTGGATTCTGTTCCTCAGTTCTACACACCTGGTTGGCAGCTCAAACCTTGATTTTGGATATAGGCGTGTGCTGGCTGTTTGTCTCTGCCAGTTTTCTGAAATTCCAGAGACCATTGGAATCTGTCTCTTGTCCTCCTGGTTTCCCCTCTATCAAGCTAAGATAAGTTAATGGTTTTGCTTCATACTTTTTGTGTTTTTATTTTTTAGTTTTTTTTGTATTGTATCCTGTTTTTTTGTGCCTTCAGATAAGTAAGATTTATCTGCCTAGTCAGTCTATACTATTTATCTTAGCAAGGGTTAGTCGGCAGGGTAATTGTTGTTTTTTTTTCCTACAGTTTCACCAGAGTCTTGTACGGATTGTGAACGTGCGAGTATTAGATTACTCTTCCTTTTTGCACATTCCTTGTAGGAAGTTTGATAGGGTTTTTCATGCCGACCGCAAGAGTTTCCTATCCTGTCTTTTGTATTTAGTATAGTGTAGCCTCTCTTTGCTCCATCTTGCTTTTACTGTGTATGTCTTTTCATCTTTGCTCACAGTCTGTACATGTGGGAGGCTGCCTATTCTCTTTGGGGAAATCTGCTCTGAGGCAAGATAGTTTCTTTCCACTTTCTGCCTTGTAGATTATGTAGTCCTCTGGGACTTGGTTTGAGGCATCTAGGTTGTTAGGCATGCTGCCTGGCTACTTTTAGTGTGGTGTTAAGTTCAGGGCTTGCGGTCGGCACTTTACCTACGACTCTGGTGAAATGTGTTCATGGTAGTCATTGAACATTGGATCATAACACATCCCTATATTGGTTCTTTCACCCATCACCGGTCACATGCCTAGTCTCTCACTTACCCTGAACTCACCCTGGCTAGTGAGTAGGCCGATGAGTTCACTAGTCTCACCACTGCAATAATCCAACACAAGGGTAAAAACACAGCCAGAGGGAAAATATACAGAAAAAAGAAAACACTCCAAGCAACTCAAATGCAGCTAACACCATAGCTGCAATAGTCACGATCTTCAGGCTTCTTCTAGAGCCAGGCTCCTTCCAAAGTAGACAGCTTAGATATGAGAATGTATCACCGACATCAGATGTTAAGACAGGTAACTATTTAAAGAGAAGGGGAGTGGTAACAAAACAGCTTAACTTGGGACTAAGGCTCCAAAGGACAACCAGATAAATAAGAGTTCTTAACCCCTACAGCACTGGTCTGGTCCCAGATTCGCCAGAGATTCCCCCGGAGTGATGCCCACCCATGACAGTAGCACTAAGAGAAATAAATATTGCTATAGGGGAGAGTCACTACAGATAATCTCTATTGTACTCAGGGCAATTTTTATTCCCCATATATGCAAATATTATATTTATTTGATTTCTTCTAAGTGAGCCACTAGTAATGACTGTATTACATACAGCAGCCTCTGCGTCATTATCTGATCATATTTGGTTCCCCATAGTATACTTCAAAAATTAAAGCAAAAATTACCCATTCTTCATAGAAGACAGAAATGTGCTCGCAGCAAATGACATGATCATTGTGCCATTGCTTTTGCATTTTTAACAGGGCGTCTTTTCTTATTTTGTCTATTCCTCTATTTGTTCTCATTTTAGGGTCTGTCCATAATGGATACTAATACAGTAGATTAGGTATTTAGAGCAGTGAGTACTGGAACTCTGTAAGCTGCTTTAGTTATAATTACCTCTGAGTTAATTGGTTAATTACATGTTAATTAGAGAAATCTAAAAAATCAGTTCTGTTGGTAGCCTAAAGGGGTGAGCTTAAAGCAGACTGATGTACTCTCCTAATACCATTTATTTATGTTAATTTTCAATTACTTTTAATGCAAGCAAAGGTATTTAGTCCTGTTTTCTACTCGCCTTTAATTTACCTCTGGGACATACAGAGTATTTACAGTTATAAAAGGGTTAACGTTTCTTTTTTTTATGTTGTTCTTTTATTTTTTAATTAGTTTATTTTTATATAGAGAGTACAACAATGTAGTTAAAGGGGAGACATTGAGGTTTTTTTGTTTTTTAGAATTTTTTTTATAATTGAATTATTAATTATTTTTTTTATTTAGATATGAGAGAAATTCAACTTTTGATACCAAGGTTTTCCCGATCAACTGGATGACCCATCAAGGAACAAGTTGCCACAAAAATACTGATGTAGTCCCATGGACAGAGAAAGAAAATGCATAGAGCTTCAGCTACATTTAATACTTTTTTATGGCTCTTTTTTTCAGCAGTAGAAGTGATTGGGAAGTTCACTCTTCATGTATACTCCCATATGTGACCTGGGTCGGACTGGCCCACTGGAGAGCAGGTGAATTCCCTGGTGGGCCCTTGTGAAGTAATAAGCTGCTTTCCCTCCAGAATAAGCAGTAGTTGGTCCAATACCTTTGATTCACTATGTAAAGAAAATGGTAGCATTTCATCATTCAGTCAATAAATTAGCCAGTTTATAATTAGCCAGTTTATTATTATACAGAAGCAAAGGAACAATGTGAATGAGTCTAATTGAATATTTGTATGTAGCTCAAAAGCGGGTCCTTCAGAGTTAATGTTACAGGTGGCCCCTTCAGACTCAATGTTACTGGTGGGCTCTTCAGAGTCAATGGTACATGTGAGCCCTTCAGAGTCAATGCTAAATTTGGGGCCTTCAGAGTCAATGTTACAGGTGGGCTCTTCAGAGTTAATGTTACTGGTGGGCCCTTCAGAGTTAATGTTACAGGTGGGCCCTTCAGGGTTAATGTAGAGAAAAAAAATATCCAGCATCGGAAGACGGAGAGATTAGTATAAAACTGAGAATTTTATTAAATCCATTAAAAACAGGATGCAACACGCAAAAGGAGCATGGGGACATACAGTGAAAAACACAAGACTTATCCTTCAGAGTTAATGTTACTGGTGAGCCCTTCAGAGTTAATGTTACTGGTGAGCCCTTCAGAGTCAATATTACAGGTGAGCCCTTCAGAGTTAACGTTACAGGTGGGCCCTTCAAAGTCAATGTTAACAGTAGGCCCTTGCCCCCAGTCAAACACTGCATATCACCACTTTTTATATTGTAGTATTAGATATCTATTTGCACAGGCGGTTTTGTCAGTTAGGTCTAATATTATCTCTGTTTTCTAGATTCCAGGTAATTCCCTGGATTTCACCCGCTCACCTCTCTACAGGAATCTGGACTTAACAGGGGCCTCTAGGATGGGGCTTTGGTAGTGTGAGCTGACAAGAAGAATGGTCAAGTAGCTGGGTCAGAACCAGGCAAAATGTGCATTGTTTGGGTAAATCTGTTCCATGCTTTATATCTGTGATAATATTTGTATTATAGTATGTCATAAATTGTATTAATCTTCATCATTAAAGGGAATCTGTCCTGTTGCTTAAACAAATATAGCAAATAAAGAACAGATTGGAGTTTGACAAGACATTCTAAAGGGTGCTTTACACGCTGCGACATCGATAGCGATCTTGTTAGCGATGTAACACGCCAGATCGCACATACGATTTGCCGAGATTGCCCATGTGACCAGCGCTACAAAAAAATGACCTATGTGCGATCTCGGCAAACCTTATCTGCGATCTCGTCTGTCACATCGCTAACGAGATCGCTAGCGATGTCGCAGCGTGTAAAGCACCCTTAAGTGTAAGGGCAGAGTCACACTTGCGTATCACTTCTGATGCGATAGCATCGGATGTGATATGCTAATGACTCCCAGCTCAGGCTCTGCTGCGAGCGTGAGCCAAATGTCATGCGGCTATGCCACGTTCCTGAGATCGGGTCACAGCTGCAGAGGAGAAGGTGAGACTGATTTCCCCATCTCCTCCATTGTCAGCCTGTGCATATATCTCACTGCACTTGAATGACATCCGAGTGCAGTCCAATGTTTTCTCACACCCATAGACTTGTATGGGTGCAAGTGACACGGCTCTCACAGACAATCGTAGCATGTTGTGATTTTTCCTCAGTCCGTTTAGGGCTCAGAGATCTGAGCTGCAGCATTATCTTAAATGGGGCCGAGTGCAATGCAAGATTTTCTCGCATTGCACTTGTGTGAGTCTTACGCAAGTGAGACTCTGTCCTTAAAGGGGTACTCCCATTTTCAAGATCCTATCCCAATATGTAGCAGGTGTAATAATAATATTAGCAAATACCTCCAATTAGAAATGTAGTATAGTTAATAATAATAATAATTTTATTCATTTATATAGCGCTATTAATTCCACAGCGCTTTACATACTCTAGTGATTCACTATGTCACTTACCTCATGTGCATAGCATTGCAGGACCTTAAATATCCACGGTTATGACCAGTAGCAACTAATTAACTGCCACTATATGTATGGTCGTAACCATGGATACATAGGCTGCAATGCCCTGCACATGAGGTAAGGGACATGGCTATATCAGGAGAACTATACTACATTTCTAATTGGAGGTATTTGCTAATATTATTAATACACCTACTATATATTAAGATTGTTATGGATATGATTATATGAAGATACCCAAAATACAGTACAAGATTGTACATGCACCCATATTTGCATATTTGCACTTAAAATACATTTTTCCTGTCAATTGAGTTTGGAGAGTACCGAATTGAGAAACATACAGTATATCTTTACTTCTGCTTTCTCCCGCATCTTAGCAAAATACAGTATCAAGCAAATGCTGGGACATATGTTGTCTCTCCTGTGTCCTAATATTCCTTTAATTTAGGATTTTTGGAGATAGAAATAACCCTTTAATAAGGCCCTGTGCTCACGCTGTGGATTTTACCGCGGAATTGCTGCAGATTTTGCTGAAGGAATGCTGCAGAAAATGTTTATAATATTTCTGCAGTCCTTCTCCAGCAAAACCTATGGGAATTAAAAAATGCTGTGCGCACACTGCATTTTTTGTCACTGCAGGTTTTGCTGCGGAATTTCCGCTGTAGAAATAATGTGCATGTCACTTCTTTTCCGCAGTTACCTGCGGTTTTCGGGTGCTATTTGCTGCATTTTTTTACCACAGGTGCGGTAATCTTTCAGAGGCTGCGGAATTTTCTTAAGAAAATTCCATTTTCTAGTGCCTCTTAAGAAAATTCCATTTGCTAGGGCGCACAGGGCCTAAAGGGAACCAATCACCAGGATTTTCGTATATAACCTAAGCCAGTGCTATACTGGCACTATCAGTCTGATTCTATACATACCTGTAGTGGTCAGCTCGGATGTTTAGGTTTTGAAATCCAAAAAAGTATAGTTTATAAAATGAGCTGCTTGTTGAGTGACAGGTGCACTGGAGCAGATAATATATTCATAGTTATCACCTCCCTCTGTTAGAATTAGCATAAGTATTATACAAACGATTCACTTTGTTGCAGGACCTGTGTGAGGTCATACCCATGTGACCTGGTATCTAGCTTGATTGGCTGAGGCCCCGTCCCTTCTGGTCACATGGGCATGACCTCACACAGGTCCTGCAACAGACAAAGTAAATCGTTTGGATAATACTTATGCTAATTCTAACAGGGGGAGGGGATAACTATGAATATATTATCTGCTCCAGTGCAACTGTCACTCAACAAGCAGCTCATTTTATAAACTTTACTTTTTTGGATTTCAAAACCTAAACATCCGAGCTGACCACTACAGGTATGTATAGAATCAGACTGATAGTGCCAGCATAGCACTGGCTTTAGGTTATATACGAAAATCCTGGTGATTGGTGCTCTTTAACCCTTGCAGCATACTGTCTTCAGCTTACATAGCAAAATCCTGCTGACAGATTCCCTTTATGATTCAATAATTTTTTATTAGGTTTTCAAAGTTTATACATAAAACAGTTCTAACAAAACAATAAAACAGAATGTACTGTATAGCATTACTTCATGCTATATCAAATATTTTTCTTATTTATTGCATAAACTCCTCCTTTATATGGAAAAAATAGATTCTTGCTATGGTATCCCTTGGAGTTTCCTCGGAAATATGTCTGGGTCTCGGGAGTCTGTGTATTCTGTTGATAATAAGTTCTGATTCTTTAACAGAAGGTAATACAGCACGTATGATGTTTTTCAAGAATTCAGAAAGTCCTTTCGGGGGGACGAATTCTGGGATGCCTCTTATTTTGACATTGTTTCTACGATTTCGATCTTCCATATCCGCAACCTTGGCTCTTAATTGGCGGATTTCGTTCTTCATTGTTGCTTGCTCCAAGTCTGCTGAGTGGCTGTTATCCTCTAATTTTTTTATTCCCTTTAGAGCATTTCATGGCAGGATTTCTTTTTCTCATAAAAGGGGTACAAACTCTTTGTTGCACAATCCAATGCCAATAAAGCAAATTTTGACTCTTTTATGAGAACAATTTGCAGAATAATTCGAAATCTGACTTGTTTCCAAGCCGAATCAGTTCAAGCTTGCCCCCAGATGGATTTTGTGTACTGCTCAATGGCCTGACAGCTCTATAATAACAATACCAAACCAGCGGGTAATGCAAAGATGACTTGGCACCACATTTAAAAAAAAAAAAAAAGCTTTATTAATAATAATAATAATAATAATTATATTTTAAAAAAATATAAATATATATGAAATATAAAACAAAATCCCCCAAAAATGAAATTCCACACCTGGCCGAGCTGTACCGCACCGATAAATATTATAATGATAATATAAACCATCACTTAAGTTTTAACACAAAGCCCGTATTTTGGAAAGCAACTAGAGCAGATTCCTACTGTATATATTTTTTCTAATCTGACTGACTCACAGTCTTGTGATAGTGAGATAAGCCAGGTAGGCAAGTTTTTATAGAGCCGCAATTACTGAAATTGTCATTACGCTGCTCACTGTAAAATAAATACAGATAGAGGTAAAATTATGCACAGTCTAGAAGTAGAAAGTGTTTTGCTTCTGTTTGCTAAATTAATCTCTTCCTAAATGGCTGCAGGCCAGGTAGGTTAGCATTTGTGGTTTCAAAGGTTTTCAGAGCCTGCAATGAGGCATGAAATTACTGCATGCTGCTGAAAATGGCAACTGATGAAAGAGAAAGAGTGAATCCCAAAGGCGGCGAGACAGGGGGAAGCAAAGTAACAGGCACAAAGTCTGATTTTTGATGTTGCTCATTGTGAAATGTACACCCAAACTTTCAATAAAAACAGAAAACCTTAATAAACCTGCTAACAATTCCTTTCCAATTTCTCCACTTTTTTTTTTTTTAAGTCTTGATGTAATTTATCACTTCTTATTAAAATAAGCGTCGATGCCACGATTGCGCTCCGCTTCCGTATTAGAATACACTTGTGTACTTGACTCGTCGTGATCTTACAAATCAGATTTTTATTGATGTTTTGTAATTGAATTTGCATGGAGGATTGATGTGTTTCATTAAGTAATTGACCTCGTTATTCTTATTGGGCTTTTCTTTTTTTATTTTTATTATATCGAGCTGATTAATGTTACATGTGAGGAAAAAATGTTGGCAGTGAATCTGATGAGGTCACAAATCCTAAATATATTCTTATTCTTCTTTATATTTATAGTGACTACATATTTTGGAATGCTTCATATCAAGCAAAATTATGGAGACCAACTAGGGTTTAGTGGTACGTATTTATTTGGATGTGGCTTGCGGTCAGACTTAACGATGTCTGGCGCATGACAAAAATACAATAAAACAATACGACAAGTAAGGGGGAACATCAGGGACACAACAACAACAACGGTGGGCCCTAGCTTGAGTGAGAGGGGTAGATGGGACACCTCTTATCCTCACCTGCAGCTGTCCCTACTCTACTAGCCAGGCCCTATACAGTCTCCTCATCTGTCGCCGAACAGGAACCTGAGACCCCCAAAAAAATGTAGCTGCCCTGGCTAGTGTGTTGGCAGGTGGGAGATGCTAGCTCCACCGCTGCACTAAGATAACACAGGGAAAGGTAAGACAAACAGGGGAGGCAGCAACAAAAGGATAAAATGAGGCTTCTGGAACACTCCTTCACAACTTTTTCCACCAAGGGGGCCAGAATACAAAATTTGTATAATCAGCAAAGATTGCTGGGAAACCTTGCTACTTAAATACAAAGGGGTGTGGCCACAGAGCAGCTGCAGCTAACCTGCACTGCTGGGAAGCAGCTAACAGCAAAACTGACATTAACTGCTTCAACACCAAGAGAAACTGAAAAACATTTAATTGTAGAGTCCAAGATGGAAATGAGGGATCTCAACCCTGAACTCATCACTAGTCTCCAAAAATAGAGAGATGACTGTGACATTAGGTTATCGGATTAAGAATTCACCGATTCTTCATGTGGCTGAAAAAAAAGCATTTCAGATGTCCCTCAACATATGAAACAAAAAGGTTTTGGAATAACCACTCCATGTAGAAATCACGATTCTAAGGAAAATTGGTAATTGGCTCCGGAATTCTTAAAATTTGAACCTGAAATAAGACAAGCAGAAAACAGGTAAACTGCAGTCAATTTATGATGAATTTGAAATAAACCATCAAAATTTGAGTTCATCCCAAGTTGTGAAATCACCGTACACATGAGTCTATGAAACGTGGATGGGAAGAGTAAAAATCAGAGTTTGAGAGGAGGCAGAGACACACACAAACCTGTGCTTCTGCTTTCCTTGAAATGTTTATCTCACCAACAAAGCTGGATTCACAGCTACACTGCTCAATGCTGCTTAATAGTGGTAATCTCTATACCTCTGTTGCTCCATGGAGACAGGAGAGCAGGAATCCCTCATGTCTGTGTGTGTTGTGCTGTTTACGTGAAACAACATAATAAATAGCCTCCACCTACTTATGCAGAAAAAAAATAACATTAGAGATAGAGTGTTCAAAAGGGAATACTGGTGAAAATACAGGATACAAGTCATATAATGTCTAAAAACAGTGTATATATATATATATATATATATATATATATATATACACATACAAAGATATTGTAGATATATATTGGATAGATATATATTTTTTTCTTCTGTGACCACTTTGTGCCAGATTGATAAATCATACAGTACACAGTTTTGTTTCCTGTATGAACTGTACTGCATCAGTCATGTCCTACCATTAAAGCCGGACACCTCTTTTTGCATGCAGTTACATTTTATAGGGATTGTCCACTACTCAGGCATCCTCTTGAATACAATATTCCTAAGTGTAAAATGAAAAAAAAAAAACAGATATTCACCTTTCAGCTATGTCGGTGCTGGGTCTCCTGGGGTTTGCGTGACACTGATTTGGTACGTGAACATTGCATCCCATTAGTGGCCATTATTGGGCTGCAGTTCTCACACTTCCTTCTTCCTAGGTTCATCTGAAGGAACTGTGAGTGAAGCAGCCCATTAGCGACTACTGATTGCCTAAAAGGCTGAAATAGTAAATTAATGTCACACAAGCCCTGGGAGATCAGACACAAGCATAGCTTGAATGGCTATAAGGCTGAAATAGCCAAATAATGTCACACAAGCCCTGGGAGAGCAAACTGCTGTATAGCTGGAATGGCTATAATTCTGACATAGCAAAATAATGTTCCACAAGCCCTGGGAGAGCAGACGCCTGCATAGCTTGAATGGCTATAATGCTGAAATAGCAAAATAATGTCACACAAGCCTTGGGAGAACAAACACCCACATAGCTTGAATGGCTATAATGCTGAAATAGCAAAATAATGTAATACAAGCATTGCGAGAACAGATGCCCACATAGCTTGAATGGCACTTGTGTGGAAGATTTCTAGTATTTTTATTTTACACTGGAAAATATAGTATTTCAGATGAAGTTGTCTGAGCAGAGGTAAACCCCTATAAACATGCAGTATATAGTGGTCTTACGTCATCACGCTATGGGCGTTCTTTGTGGTATTACTATTGGTCTAACCATAATAGCAATGGCTCAATGATAATTCTGGACCTAAAGGCTACTTTACACGCTGCGATATCGGTCCCGATATCGCTAGCGTGGGTACCCACCCCCATCTGTTGTGTGACACGGGCAAATCGCTGCCCGTGCCGCACAACATCGCGCAGACCCGTCACACATACTTACCTGCCCGGCGACTTCGCTGTGACCGGCGAACCGCCTCCTTTCTAAGGGGGCGGTCTGTGCGGCGTCACAGCGACGTCACTGAGCGGCCGCCCAATAGAAGCGGAGGGGCGGAGATGAGTGGCCGGAACATCCCGCCCACCTCCTTCCTTCCTCATAGCGGCTGGGAGGCAGGTAAGGAGAGGTTCCTCGTTCCTGCGGCGTCACACATAGCGATGTGTGCTGCCGCAGGAGCGACGAACTACATCGTTACTGCTGCAGTAACGATAATCGAGAATGGACCCCCATGTCACCGATGAGCGATTTTGCACGTTTTTGCAACTATGCAAAAACGCTCATCAGTGTCACACGCAGCAACATCGCTAATGCGGCCGGATGTGCGTCACAAATTCCGTGACCCCAACGACTCCGCATTAGCGATGTCACAGCGTGTAAAGCCCGCTTTAAAGATCCTGCTATTGATTAGTATCAGCAGAAGTCAGGTCAGTGGATTTCCACTCAGTATACCGGAGTGTATATAACTTTAAACGAGGCTACACAAACAATGGGCCGTGTATACAGTATTAGTTTGTACATTTTCCGTTATTCGCACAGTTGTCTTCCCCAGATGGCAAAATGTGGGCTCAGATGGCTCGGCTAGAGCATACTGCTGTTTTAATGTTATTTTGCTGGCAGGCATGTGCTGATTTGTCCTCTGATCTCCCGTGTTGGAGGTATGGATTTTCATCCTCGCTGATAACAGAGTCCCCGTGTGACATGAGAGAAGGAGAGGGCTTGATAGATGCATCTTCTCCTGAAAGTGGAATATCAGAATTAGTGATGAGCGAGCATGCTTGTCACTACTCGGTACTCGCACGAGTATCACTGTACTCGGGCTGCTCGGCGGGGACCGAGTAATCTCGCGATACTCGTGCTTTACTCGTGGTCTTCATTTCTGCATGTTGGCGCTCTTTTGAGAGCCAGCCCTCATGCAGGGATTGGCTGGCAGACCACTGCAATGCCACAGCCCTGTTAGTTGTGGAATTGCAGTGATTGGCCGGCCTGCACAGCGTCACCGAGCCTTTATATCGGCCGGCGCGCTGTGCTCTGCTCACAGCTATTCTGACAGTGAGTGTAGGGAGAGTGTCGCTGATTCAGGGAAAGCTTTGCGGCCCTTTATAGCTTTTTCAGTTGCAGGGCTGCAAACAGTGTGACCAAAAGTCCTTCTCAGGACTATTCTAGTTGTATACAGGCAGGCAGGGTATAGCCAGGTCGGAGTACAGTAGCAGAGTCCTTCTCAGGACTATTGTTGCTATATACAGGCAGGGTATAGCCAGGTCTGAATACAGGCTAGTGACCAAAAGAGTCCTTGTCAGGACTATTGTAGCAGTATACAGGCAGGCAGGCAGGCAGGGTAGTGGTGACCGTATACCAGCCTTCATATCTGGGGCTGGTGTACACAGTGTAAAACAGTCCAGATAGTGTCTGACTTGTCTGTACTGTAATTGTCGCTCCCCAAAAAAACCTGTTAGTAGGTTATTATTGCGTCCGTGCTTGGTTTTTAAAACCGCACGTGTGTGCCTGTTGGTGGCAGCGTACAGGTGCACTGGTGTGCGTTTACCAAACTATTATATAACGCACAAGTGTAGTGTATAATACACGTCAGTCAGCAGTGGCTGATAGTGTCAGAGTTCTTAATTTTTGCTCCTAAAACCTGTGTTAGGTTATTATTGCGTCCGTGCTTGGTTTTTAAAACCGCACGTGTGTGCCTGTTGGTGGCAGCGTACAGGTGCACTGGTGTGCGTTTACCAAACTATTATATAACGCACAAGTGTAGTGTATAATACACGTCAGTCAGCAGTGGCTGATAGTGTCAGAGTTCTTAATTTTTGCTCCTAAAACCTGTGTTAGGTTATTATTGCGTCCGTGCTTGGTTTTTAAAACCGCACGTGTGTGCCTGTTGGTGGCAGCGTACAGGTGCACTGGTGTGCGTTTACCAAACTATTATATAACGCACAAGTGTAGTGTATAATACACGTCAGTCAGCAGTGGCTGATAGTGTCAGAGTTCTTAATTTTTGCTCCTAAAACCTGTGTTAGGTTATTATTGCGTCCGTGCTTGGTTTTTAAAACCGCACGTGTGTGCCTGTTGGTGGCAGCGTACAGGTGCACTGGTGTGCGTTTACCAAACTATTATATAACGCACAAGTGTAGTGTATAATACACGTCAGTCAGCAGTGGCTGATAGTGTCAGAGTTCTTAATTTTTGCTCCTAAAACCTGTGTTAGGTTATTATTGCGTCCGTGCTTGGTTTTTAAAACCGCACGTGTGTGCCTGTTGGTGGCAGCGTACAGGTGCACTGGTGTGCGTTTACCAAACTATTATATAACGCACAAGTGTAGTGTATAATACACGTCAGTCAGCAGTGGCTGATAGTGTCAGAGTTCTTAATTTTTGCTCCTAAAACCTGTGTTAGGTTATTATTGCGTCCGTGCTTGGTTTTTAAAACCGCACGTGTGTGCCTGTTGGTGGCAGCGTACAGGTGCACTGGTGTGCGTTTACCAAACTATTATATAACGCACAAGTGTAGTGTATAATACACGTCAGTCAGCAGTGGCTGATAGTGTCAGAGTTCTTAATTTTTGCTCCTAAAACCTGTGTTAGGTTATTATTGCGTCCGTGCTTGGTTTTTAAAACCGCACGTGTGTGCCTGTTGGTGGCAGCGTACAGGTGCACTGGTGTGCGTTTACCAAACTATTATATAACGCACAAGTGTAGTGTATAATACACGTCAGTCAGCAGTGGCTGATAGTGTCAGAGTTCTTAATTTTTGCTCCTAAAACCTGTGTTAGGTTATTATTGCGTCCGTGCTTGGTTTTTAAAACCGCACGTGTGTGCCTGTTGGTGGCAGCGTACAGGTGCACTGGTGTGCGTTTACCAAACTATTATATAACGCACAAGTGTAGTGTATAATACACGTCAGTCAGCAGTGGCTGATAGTGTCAGAGTTCTTAATTTTTGCTCCTAAAACCTGTGTTAGGTTATTATTGCGTCCGTGCTTGGTTTTTAAAACCGCACGTGTGTGCCTGTTGGTGGCAGCGTACAGGTGCACTGGTGTGCAATTTCCAGAAACTTTGATATAACGCACAAGTAGTGAATATACACGTCAGCAGTGCACAGCATTGCAAAATGCGCAAGGGCATTGGCAAGGAACAAGGAAGTGGACGTGATGGTGGTGCAGGCAGAGGCCGAGGTCGTGGGCAAGCTCTAATTTCGCCACAACAAAGGGCCACATCTAGTCGCTCGCACGTCCTGTCCCAAATTCTTGGGGACCGCAGCAGTACACCGCTCTTGAACCAAGACCAGTGTCAACAGGTTGTTAGTTGGATAGCGGATAATGCTTCCAGTCAGATTGGCACCACCACAAACACTCTGTCTTCCACACGGTCAAGTGTCAGTAGCCGTGATACTGCACCGCACATTTCTGAACCTGATCCTCCTTCCTACCACCAGGCTGAGTACACGTCCTCCTCGGACATTAATGATCCCACACTTGGACACTCGGAAGAGCTGTTCACGTTTCCATTCACACATTCTGGCCTCTCGCCAGCTCATATTGAAGTGGGTCATGAGGAGATCGTCTGTACAGATAGCCAAATATTTGAGCAGCCACGTTCTCACGAAGTTGGCAACGTGTCTCAACAAGTGGTGGACGATGATGAGACACAATTGTCAGCAAGTCAGGAGGAGGAGCAGGGTGCGGAAGAGGAAGACGACGTGGTGGATGATCCAGTAACTGACCCAACCTGGCAGGAGGATATGCAGAGCGAGGACAGCAGTGCACAGGGGGAGGGAGGCGTAGCATCACAACAGGCAGTAAGAAGCAGGGTGGTGGTCCCAGGCAGAAGTCAGGCAACCGTTCCCCGTAACAACACGACGACACAAGGTGCCTGTACAAATGTTAGGTCTTCACGAGTCTGGCAGTTTTTTAAGTTGGATCCAGATGATTCAAAAAAGGCCATTTGCAACACCTGCCGTGCCAGCATCAGCAGGGGTACCAAAACTAGCAGCCTGACCACCACCAGCATGATCAGGCACATGTCAGCCAAGCACCCGACTTTGTGGGAAGTACAACAGAGTCGAGGAGCAGTGCTTGCTGATGTCACTGCTACGTCTTCGCTGGTTGTGCATGCGAGCCAATCCTCTGTCCATGCTGCCTGCGAACAAGCCTCCTCCACTCCTGCACCTGCAGTTGCCTACGCAGAAAGAACACCATCATCAAGCACGTCCTTGTCCCAGCGCAGCGTTCAGTTATCCATTCAGCAAACCTTTGAACGCAGGCGCAAATACACTGCCAACACCCCACATGCCACAGTTCTAAATGCTAACATTTCGCGACTGCTTGCGCTGGAAATGTTGCCTTTTAGGCTGGTGGAGACAGAAGCATTCCGTGACCTGATGGCGGCAGCTGTCCCACGTTACTCGGTCCCCAGCCGCCACTATTTCTCCCGGTGTGCCGTCCCCGCGTTGCATAACCACGTGTCACAAAACATCACACGTGCCATGAACAACGCTGTTTCACCCAAAGTCCACCTAACCACAGACACGTGGACAAGTGCTTGTGGGCAAGGCCGCTACATCTCGTTGACGGCACACTGGGTTAATATTGTGGAAGCTGGGACCCAGTCTGAGCGAGGGACGGAACACGTCCTTCCCACACCAAGGTTTGCAGGCCCTACCTCAGTCAGTGTTTCACCCACACTCTACAGCTCCGGAATGTCATGCTCTTCAGCCTCCTCCTCCTCCTGCGCATCCTCATCCACTGTGCCCTCCACACCAGTCACAAGCTGGAAGCACTGCAGCACTGCCTCGGCGAAGCGGCAACAGGCTGTGCTGAAGCTAATCTGCATAGGTGACAAACCCCACAATGCAGAAGAGCTGTGGACAGCTCTGAAACAGCAGGCAGATCACTGGCTCACACCTCTGAACCTAAAGCCAGGAAAGGTCGTTTGTGACAATGGCCGGAACCTGGTGGCGGCTTTGAGGCGAGGCCAGCTGACACATGTTCCATGCGTGGCCCATGTGCTCAACCTCGTGGTTCAGCGGTTTATAAAGTCATACCCAGAGCTGTCTGATCTGCTGGTAAAAGTTCGCCGCCTGTCTGCACATTTTCGAAAGTCACCTACTGCTTCAGCCGGCCTTGCCGGCTTTCAGCGCCGTTTGCATCTTCCGGCTCACAGACTGGTGTGTGATGTCCCCACGCGTTGGAATTCAACTCTGCACATGTTGGTCAGGATATGTGAGCAGAAGAGGGCAGTTGTTGAGTACCTGCATCACCTAAGCCGTCGGGAAATGGGTCAAACTCCACACATAACACCTGAGGAGTGGAGATGGATGTCAGACCTATGTACCATCCTCCAAAACTTTGAGGACTCCACCAAGATGGTGAGTGGTGATGACGCCATTATTAGCGTCACCATACCGCTACTCTGCCTTCTAAAACGGTCCCTTTTGAAAAACAAACATGATGCATTGCAGGCGGAGCGCGATGAGTTGCAGCAAGAAACAGTAGTGGGTGTGGGTGATAACACACAGCCCAGCCTCGTCTCATCACAACGTGCAGTGGAGGACTATGACGAGGAGGAGGATGAAGACATGGAGCAACTCTCCGGCCAAATTGAGGATATGACATGCACACCAGTCATATCCTCGATTCAGCGTGGCTGGCCAGAGGACAGGGTAGATGAGGAGGAGGAGGAGGAGGAGGAGGAGGAGGACAGCATGTTCAGTCATCTTGTTGGTCAGGCTACTGAAGTCCTGGCTGTTAAGAGTCTGGCGCACATGGCTGACTTTATGGTAAGCTGCCTGTCTCGTGACCCTCGCGTTAAGAACATCTTGGCCGACAATCATTACTGGTTGGTAACACTGTTAGACCCACGCTACAAGGAGAACTTTTTGTCTCTTATTCCCGTGGATGAGAGGTCAACCAAAATGCAGCAGTTTCGGAAGGCCATACTCACGGAAGTAGGCAAAGCATTCCCCTCACAAAACGCTAGCGGCATAGGTCAGGAATCAGTGGACAACCGAGGCGTACAGCCGAGAGAGGCACAAGTCCAATCCGCCAGAGGTAGGGGAACAGTCTTTAAGATGTGGGACAGTTTTCTCAGCCCCTCACGTACCACAGCCCCTGAGGTGCGGGGTAGTGCCACAAGAAATCCTAAGTTTGCCCAGATGCTGAAGGAGTACCTTGCAGATCGAACAACTGTACTCCGACATTCCTCTGTGCCTTACAATTATTGGGTATCCAAGCTGGACACGTGGCATGAATTGGCTCTCTACGCCTTGGAAGTCCTGGCCTGCCCTGCTGCTAGCGTTTTGTCAGAGCGTGTTTTTAGTGCCGCAGGTGGAATCATTACAGATAAACGCACCCGCCTGTCAACTGAAAATGCTGACAGGCTGACTCTGATAAAGATGAACAAGGGTTGGATTGGGCCAGACTTCACCACACCACCAGCAAATGAGAGCGGAATTTAAAGTTTGCCATGTACCTCCACTCACCCATGGGTACACTTCTCGACTTTGGATAATCGCTGGACTGCTCCTCCTTCTCCTCATGCGCCATCATGATGACCGTTACAATAGTTAGGTCTTTGTTTCAGGTATACCCCCAGTGGTAAATTTTTTCGCCCATTCTTTGCAGAATGGACATTACAACGACAGGAGACCCGCTCCTTTGCAATGGGAACAATGTTTTGAGGCCCTCATGCACGTCTCTACCCAGGGACAACGTGTAGCCTCCCAATTTTTGGCTGCCCTGCCTAAGGGCTATACTGAAATACACCCACTTCCTTAAAATGGACACTTAATGTTTTGAGGCCCTCATGCACGTCTCTACCCAGGGACAATGTGGAGCCTCCCAATTTTTGGCTGCCCTGCCTAAGGGCTATACTATAATACACCCACTTCCTGACAATGGACACTTAATGTTTTGAGGCCCTCATGCACGTCTCTACCCAGGGACAATGTGGAGCCTCCCAATTTTTGGCTGCCCTGGCAAAGGGCTATACTGAAATAGACCCACTTCCTTACAATGGGCACTTCAGGTTTAAAGGCCATCATGCACGTCTCTATCCAGGGACAATGTGGAGCCTCCCAATTTTTGGCTGCCCTGCCTAAGGGCTATACTGAAATACACCCACTTCCTTAAAATGGACACTTAATGTTTTGAGGCCCTCATGCACGTCTCTACCCAGGGACAATGTGGAGCCTCCCAATTTTTGGCTGCCCTGGCAAAGGGCTATACTGAAATAGACCCACTTCCTTACAATGGGCACTTCAGGTTTAAAGGCCATCATGCACGTCTCTATCCAGGGACAATGTGGAGCCTCCCAATTTTTGGCTGCCCTGCCTAAGGGCTATACTGAAATACACCCACTTCCTTAAAATGGACACTTAATGTTTTGAGGCCCTCATGCACGTCTCTACCCAGGGACAATGTGGAGCCTCCCAATTTTTGGCTGCCCTGCCTAAGGGCTATACTGAAATACACCCACTTCCTTAAAATGGACACTTAATGTTTTGAGGCCCTCATGCACGTCTCTACCCAGGGACAATGTGGAGCCTCCCAATTTTTGGCTGCCCTGGCAAAGGGCTATACTGAAATAGACCCACTTCCTTACAATGGGCACTTCAGGTTTAAAGGCCATCATGCACGTCTCTACCCAGGGACAATGTGGAGCCTCCCAATTTTTGGCTGCCCTGCCTAAGGGCTATACTATAATACACCCACTTCCTGACAATGGACACTTAATGTTTTGAGGCCCTCATGCACGTCTGTATGCAGGGGCATTGGTGAACCTCACAATTTAGGACTGCCCTGGCAAAGGAAAATACTACAAAGACTCACTTCCTCAAAATGGGCACATTAGACTCAAGAGGCCTTCATGTACGTCTCTTCTCAGGGACATCGGAGTGCCACACAATGTTTTCACGTAAAATCTTTCATGTATTGATCTCAAAAAGTAACATACACCAGATCTATCTCACTATTGGGTATGTGCCCTTAACATTTCCGCCATGAAAAATCATTTTGGGGTCATTTTGGAAGGTTTTCTGGTGAGTCCGTAAAAATGGCGTAAAACGCGGACAAAATTGTTCACAGCTGTGACTTTTGAGTGATAAATGCTTCAAGGGGTCTTCCCCATGCTGTTGCCATGTCATTTGAGCACTCTTCTGAGACTTTTGTGACATTTTTAGGGTTTCTCCATGCTGCCGGGAGGTCATTTCACAAAAATACTCGGGTCTCCCATAGGATAACATTGGGCTCGTTGCTCGGGCCGAGTACACGAGTATCTTGGGAGGCTCGGCCCGAGCTTCGAGCACCCGAGCTTTTTAGTACTCGCTCATCACTAATCAGAATATCATGATATTGGGAGAGAGTCAGGCTCATGCTTTACTTCAAAGGCCAACAACTTCTTTCTGCTTGTTAAAGGTCACGCTGTTACCGGATGATTTAATTTGTTTAGGAGATATAGCTTTTTTTTTTTTTGCATTTCCAGTGAAATCTATATGGAACTGACTGTGAAAGAGGAGCCACTTCTTACATAGAGATAGGGAGCCATACAAATGCAAGCGTGCGGGGCGATGGCACACTCCCGGCTGAGGAGCGCTTTACTTAAGACATGGCTAGTAAATTCTGCATGTCCCTGCACTTCTTGCTCTTCTAGACTTAAAGGGTGCAACATCTTCTTTTAACTGCTTCACCTTGTATTTATTCTCAACCTTAACCCCTTAAGGACCAGGCCTAATTTGGCCTAAATGGCCCCATCTTTTTACGTTCTTTCAGCGTTGTTTTTCAGGAGATATCATTTTTTTTTTAAATTTTAGGGCATATTTTTTCTAAGATGAGTTGCATTTCTCAGTTCCACCTATATCCTAAATTTTAACTGTCTATGGGAAAAAAAATATTGTTTTTTCATATTTTAAAATGTGCACTTTTTATTTGCTGCACAATTAATGGGTTAACTTTATTCTATAGCTTTATAATTTATATAGTTGTAATTATGCTATATCACTTTTGTACAAGTAATGGCCCGCTTAATCCACCTCTCCCCTCGCTACTCCCCAGCCTCGCCACTCTCCCAATCCCTTCACTGGTTTTCCATCGCCCAAAGACTCCAGTTCAAAACATTAACCATGACCTACAAAGCCATCCACAACCTGTCTCCTCCCTTCATCTGTGACCTAGTCTCCCGGTACCTACCTGCACGCAACCTCAGATCCTCACAAGATCTCCTTCTCTACTCCTCTCCTATCACCTCTTCCCACAATCGCATCCAAGATTTCTCCAGTGCCTCCCCCATACTCTGGAACGCTCTACCTCAGCATATCAGACTCTCCCTGCCGTGGAAATTATAAGAGGAACCTGAAGACCCACCTCTTCCAAGAAGCCTACAACCTACAATAACCCTCAGTTCAGTACACCACAGCGCAACCAGCTCTGTCCTCACCTATTGTACCATCACCCATTCCCTGTAGACTGTGAGACCTCGCGGGCAGGGTCCTCTCTCCTCCTGTACCAGTCTGTTATGTACTGTTAATGATTGTTGTACGTATACCCTCTTTCACTTGTAAAGTGCCATGGAATAAATGGCGCTATAATAATAAATAATAATAATAACAAAAATTAGTTTTTGTATGAGCTACATGACGGCTTTTTTTTTGACGCACAAGCTGTGGTTTCCATTAGTAGAATATAAAACTAAGGCCATGTACACATAGTGTGTTTTTGATGCATTTTTCATGTGTTTTTGTGTGCAGTTTTGTCACATATCTGCATGCCTTTCCTTATGTCAGCAAAGCCAATGAGAGTTCTGACGTTTTCTGCACACATTGCTTATTTTTTCCTTGCAGATTTGGTGCAGAAAATAATCTGTATATAGAGAAGCTATGTTGTGAACTCAAACTATATACTATGTTTAGTGACTTGGTGGGAGTTCATACTGTATATAGAGAGACTATGTGGGGGCTCATACTTTTTGTAGGGGACTGCGTGAGGTCTCATGCCGTTTATAGGAGGTTATGTGGGGCTCATACTGTATCTAGGAGGCTATGTGTGGGCTCATACTGTATATAAAGGGATGTCAACTCAGCATAATTAATTATGTAATACAATTAATATTAATATAAAATAATAACTATAATTAATATGTTAATATTGATATTGAGCATAATTCATTTCAGCCTACTGGTTCTGCCCTTCACACCAGCCATGGTCTCTCATGTGGCCCCTCTTGAAAATTAATTACCCACCCTAGATAAAGACAATATAGTATAGGTTTTTTCACTGCAAGGAATAAAGCAGTGTGCATTGTCAATCTATACAGCAAAAAAATATATAAAAGCCAAAATAGGACATTTTATCAGATTGAGCATATTAAACTGTCCACATCATGTGGCTGCAGAGCTGAAAATAAGACAGAGATTCTTTTTTTATTTATTTTTTCCATAGCAGAAAAATTAGTTTGTAAAGTTTAAGTTATAATTCATGGCAACTTCAAGGGGGGCATTACTAGAGATTTTTCTATTGGTGCATGTACTTTGTCCCCTGTGTGACATTGACCAATCATAAACAGGCAGCAGCATACTGAGGGGGAAGAACACACCCCCACAAAAGCTATTGTAAAGGGTTGTGAAATTGCTATGCTTAATACAGTGATTTTTGTTATAGCTCAGTATGGTGGCATTATTCCGGCACCACTAAACAATATATGATGTTACTGTATGTGTGACGCACTGGCAGGGCCAGGTAGTCACAAATAGGGCCCCGCATTACACCTTTCCCTCACAGGTAACACACAGCCAAACTCTAAAACCCTAGCCACCCCCCTAAGGGCTTGATAGACACACCAGGGGGCGAAACCAGGCGGTTGGAAGACGCCCACCTAGGAGTTTTAGACAGCCCGGGGCGGGGAAAAGTCAGTTCAGTTGTAGAGTTCAAGGAGTGTGGAGGTCAGGCCTGTGTCTAGGCCTGAGTAAAACTGACAGGTACCAGGGTAGGAGCCCTGGTGCCTTTGGCTAGGAGGTAGACGGCGGTCTCCGTCTGCAGGAGCCTGGAAGACGGCTCGGTAGAACCGAGGTGGACCGGGACAGGGTAGTGGCCCGCCGGTACCGACCCGGGGAACTGACTCGGAAACTGGAGCACACGGGGGTACTCAGACTCTGAAGCTAGATCCAGAAGCTACTGGCACTAGTTAATTAACTGATTGCGGCCAGGACTAGAGGTCCTGTCCCACCCAAAGTCCTGATTGAAGGCAACAGCCCACCAGGGGGATAACAGGCTACTGCCAAGGCTCAGAGATCCCACGGGCCAGCGTCTGAAGTTGCAAGCACAGGCAGTCCACCATTCTAACACAGGTGCAAAAGAGAGACAGAGACCACCAACCGGGTGGGGGAACACAAACGCAGCCGGCTGCGGGCACCGACCACCATCACCTTGGTTTACCAGAGACTCGTGTGTTTTTCTAATAGTGACTACATCAGCACCCTGCGGTCGCATATCTCCCTGCACCACCAAACCCCAACGGGTCCCGGGGCCACCATCCCTGCCCATGGAGGGGTTAACAACTTGCTGCGCAACATCTCCCCGGGTGCCCCGTAACTGCAGCGGTGGTGTCCAATATCACCACATACCATGGGTGGCGTCACAAACTCTGTACGGCTCAGCCCGTACATATACGTCCCACATCCACCATCCCATCACTCCCCCTTTTCATTTGAAGTGACCGCAAGACCCTTGAGCCACCCACAGAAGGACCGGATCCGAGCAGCTCGGCTGCTGAGAGAGGGGCGGTACATATGTTTTGGTCATAGTGTGGCAGTATTTGTCTGTTGGCTGTTAGTAGAAAGGTCTTGGTATAATGTTTTTTTTCCAGTAACATAATGGTGGTAATACTTAAAGAGAATGAATAGAAATTCTAGCACCAGCACCATGGCCCTAACATCTGGTGGGAAGGTCCAGGTCCACATTTTGCCCAAGGTCCCGTAAGACTTTAGTTACAGTATGTCACAAATTGTTCTCTGTGTTGCTGTTTTATTTGTGTAATGTTTAAAGACAGGACAGCAGGAATTCCTGATGTATCACAAGTGTGTCATGTCTGCAGGACATATCTTGTACTGGAGTGGATTTATTTTCAGTTGATGCTGAAAGGGTTAAGGATTCTTTCCTTTCTGGCTGAAATTACTCATAGCTTTAATCACAGCTGTGGCATCTTGTCATCACACCCTTCCTATTTTACCCACTCCTAGCCTTACTCCATGCTGGTGATAGAATCTCTATACTGACCACTTGGAAGGAGCCAGCCTCTGAAGAAGCTGAGGTCTCATTTTAGTTGCAGCTGAGAAGTTTCCTTCTGGATTTATATTTGTAGTGTCTTTCCCATCCATTTCCTCAAGTTGTAAAAGACCAACAAACCAATAAAATATAAGAGATATAAATATTCAAACCAAAGAAAAACACCTCTAAAATAGAATAACCTTTATTAAATTATGCTAGAATCCCAAGCAAACAAATCCAAACAAAAGGTAATGTGTACAATCTACACAAGGGCAACGCAGTGAACGAACTACGTTAGGGGTAGAGATCAGTGGTGACCTGTGAGGAAAAGGGTATGGACAGTGCAATTATGATATTAAGATCATGGGCCGAGACCTGCACTTTCCCCTGCCTGACAACAGAGGTTCAACCACCCTAATTTTTATGGTGCCCTCGTTCCTCGGCGGCTGTTGCTATTAAACCCCTAACCTACCACTAGGTATTGTGCCCTCCACCAATGACCTCATGAAGTGCAAGTGCATGTGAACAAACAAACTATATAACACATTAATTAGGTCAGAATCTCAATAAGTCCACCCACTAATATATGGTAAATGTTTACATGAAAAAACATATATCCCCATCAGGGGACAAAAAGACAAGGATAGTTAATAAACCTCATAATAAGTAGAAAATGGCCCAAGGTAGGGGATACGTAGCAGTATTTAGTAGCTCCATGAAGGTCCATAGGGAGTATCTACCCCACCAAGGTTTTTTTCCCAAAAGAATGTTCAACAATGTCCCGATGCATTTCCCCCCTCATTTGGGGTTCAAAAAGTCCTAGGAACCGGACACCTGAAAATACCATTGTCCAGAAATTAGACATGTCTGGAACCTCAATTCAGTTAGTCCTCGTAAGGCATGAATGGGGGTACTGTCTGGTCACCCTCACTATAATAAGCCAGAAGTTTCCTTCTGGAGAAACGTATGATATCTAATTGTAGTGTCTTTCCCATCCATTTGTCTTACCTTCCTCAAGTTGTCTTATTGTAGTAGTGGGACTAGTGACTATCCCACCCCAGGGCCTTAGGTGACTCGGTGTCGGGCCGGACTAGTCCGGGGTAGTCAGCTGTGACGGGGCCCGACTCCGTGACCCTGGTGTAGTCAATACAAAATATGGCGATATTGGGGGAGATGGTGATAATGTTTATATAAGATTCGTGACGTCACCTGAGCAGCAGCACTCAATGTCAGGCAGCAGCTGCTAAAGCAAACAAGATTCTAGGGTGTATAAAAAGAGAGATTAGATCCCGGGATCCCAACGTATTGTTACCTCTCTATAAATCACTTGTAAGGCCACATCTGGAATATGGGGTCCAGTTTTGGACTCCACATTTTAAAAAGGACATTCAGAAGTTAGAGTCAGTTCAAAGGCGGGCAACTAGACTACTACAAGGAATGGAGGCCTCACATATGATGACAGGTTGAAAAAGTTAGATATGTTTAGCTTAGAAAAAAGACGTCTCAGAGGAGATCTCATTTATATGTATAAATATATGTGTGGTCAATATAAAGGACTGGCACATGACTTATTTCTTCCGAAAACAATACTAAGGACCAGGGGGCACTCACTGCGAGTGGAAGAAAAGAGATTCCGGCAGCTAAATAGGAAAGGGTTCTTTACAGTTAGAGCAGACAGACTGTGGAATACCCTACCACAAGAGGTAGTAATGGCAGGTACTATAACAGCTTTCAAAAAAGGGCTGGATGAATTACTCCATACACACAACATTGTTGGTTATAAATGACTAAGTGATCAAATGTAGAACTGGTGGAGGAAGGTTGAACTAGATGGACCTAGGTCTTTTTTAAACCTTAGTAACTATGTAACTATGTAACTATGTAACCTGTGGTAATTTGCAGCTATGGAGCCGCAGCTGCTGGAAGGGACCTCCGGGGCTGATGTTATGGCAGCTGAGGTGTTTATTGCTCTCCACAGGTAGAGCGGGTACCCCGGGGCAACCTTTGGTGCTAGGTAAAGTCTAAAGTGTTTGTGGACGAGGTGCAGGGCCGACAGGGCGATATAAAGGAACAGACAGACAATGATTCTTTATACCTTCTCCTTTACTTGTCTTTACCAACAGTGAAGTCCAGGGAGCCTGTTACAGGTGGTAATTTTGATCCAGTGGCCTGGAAGCAGTCGGGGGTCTCACACTGGCCAGATGAGTAATGAGGCCAGCTCCCTACGCTCTGTTTGTGTAACCGGGGTCCCACTGTTTCAGTATATAACAGAGAGTAGTAGATAGGGATGTCAAACCGCGCCACTGACTCAGCCGATCCAGGAGGTTATGGATTGATGTTGCTTTTATTCATTACACAGATCAAGTCAACGCGTTTCAGGAGTCACAGCTCCCTTCATCAGGACAGACTGGCAAGCAAAACAAATCTCTTGTTTTGCTTGCCAGTCTGTCCTGATGAAGGGAGCTGTGACTCCTGAAACGCGTTGACTTGATCTGTGTAATGAATAAAAGCAACATCAATCCATAACCTCCTGGATCGGCTGAGTCAGTGGCGCGGTTTGACATCCCTATCTACTACTCTCTGTTATCTGCCAATTTTTGGGTCCGCTGCCGTGGCTTGGATTTCTTGAAATGCTGTTATAGGCGTTGTGACTTTCACAACCCCTATAGGTGAGTGAGACCACCCTCCTTGACTCCCCCCCCTTCTTTCTGGGGTAAGACCCTATTGCGCTTCTTTTCCACAGTGTTTTCCCCTGACTGTTTCAGTATACTGAGACCCGTTCTGCTGCTCTGAGGTAATTTGTTACCTTCCCCGTATGGCGGGCTGCGTGGACTGTCAAAGGTGCCGTTCTTTCTATCTGGGCTCCTAGTCCTGACTTTACAGCTGTGCCTCCGGGTGTGGGGTGGACAGAGACCTGCAGTCCTCTCGTACTCCGGATGCGACCACTGGTACTCAAGTGGCCCTGAACTCCGATATTCAAGTTTTCTAGCGATCACGTCGGGGTGAGCTGGCTGGGCTCCACTCCCCAATGTTCTTCTCCTCTTTTGCCTCTCTGTGGCCTGTGTTTTCCTGGGCTGAGCAATCTGGCTCAGCTCCCAGCTGACACACCACACTACTCGAGTTCCTCTTTCACTGAACTCTCCTCACAGACTAACTAACTCCTCCCCCAGGTCAGAGCTTAAGGGATCCTCCCTGGAATTCCAGGTTTAGAGCTCCTTCTGCTGGCCTGGGAGAGAAACTGTTGGATGGTGGTACTTACTGGCCAATGGATTTCCCCAACTACCTCCAGACTCAGCATTAACCCTTTTGAGGAGGGCAACACTGCTGTGGCAACCAGACTGCCGGGGCGCCACTAGTGTCTCGCTACCCTACTTACTAGTTGTGGTAAGTTCAGTGTCAAAGAGGGCCTTGACCACGCATGGGGGAAGGACCCATCTAGGGATGTAAGTTAGTGCAGGGATCAACCACAGGTGAGTGTGAGGTGGTGACCCCTCTCACTTTCGCCAGGACCTTCCTTAAACATCTCCATTGGTTTTCCTGATATTCCATTGTCTTGGTGTGACATGATGTCTTTATGTGTTGTATATGAGAAACATCATAGCAGCTAATCTTCACCCACCAGCTGAAAGTCAACTGAAAATTAAGGATAGACCCTGCAGAGAGGGAAACTGATGAAAACCCCCAGAATACAAGTCATATATTGGACAGAAATAGTTGTATTCCTCCTGTGTACACAAAAGTTCTTATTCTGAACTGTCACCTGAAACTACAGGTAAAATTGGAGAAATAATGGGGGCTTTATGTTGCACTATTGTAGAGCCAATATATATACGTTTTGCACTGAGGCTCCAGAAATTTAGCAGAGGCTATGAAATATTACATGATTACAGGACCCCCACGTCACTCATATCTCCATCTAATATACAGTATATTGACAAACACACAGTATACTTAACATAGATGTCTTGCTCTAAAATTGCTCATGTTGTAAAAGCATGCAGACTTAACTAGGGGTCAGAGAAGCTATTAAACGGGATACACTCTATAAACTAATCTCATGTTACAAAAAATGATTTTATCAAATGAAATGACATTTATGGTTTTTATAACTGCATTTGTAGTAGGCTGCAGATTTAAAAGTACATAAAATCAAAAGGGCAAATTATCATTCCTGATAACACAGCAGCTAATAAAAAGTATAATTAAAGAAATATATAAATAATACACATCAAACGGCTAAAACTAGAACACAGGGAACCGTTGATGAGCAATTAATAGAAGCTAAACGACCATCAGTCCCATTGCATTTAAGTTCTCCGCCACCTGTTGGTCATAAGTGGAACAACAAACGCACAGTAGATGTCTTGGGGGAGGTTCTAGATTGCAACATGATAATTACCAATAAGATATATAAAAAATAATTATAATAAAGGTGATAAAAATAGTTTCATTAATTTATGCATATTTTTCATATTAAAATGCATGTCACTGTAAGTGCAGTTGGCTTTAATATAGAATCCTGTGAAAGATCATGTGCCAATGTAACATGGCTGCATATTTTACGGAGCAGTTTAAGGACATGTGCTTATAATAAATTTTATGGAGTCTCTAGGAATGAGTTTGCGCCAAAAGATGTCTGAACAATCTCTCTTGACACTTTTCCTATTCATTTCTATTATACAACTTCTTTGCTGGTCTTTTGAGTGATTTTTATTCATCCATGTCAGGTTCTAAAAGATGCCAGGTTAGGAAAAAAGAAAGTTTGACTCAATTCAGCAAAGCATCCTGATTGTCCCCCGTGCATCATACAGCTGGTGTCTGATCATAAAAAAGAGTGAATCAGCTCACCGCCATGTAGTCATTCCAGGAAGGAAAATCCGGACGGTGCTCGTGGGTCAAGAAGGCTGTGGTCAATCAAAAAAAGGCAGATCCCCAGCACAAAGAACGTCCATAGAAACTTAAACTAAAGTTAAAATTTCAGTTTATTCCAATAATGGTTAAAAAAGGGGGAAGAAGGAATAAAACATAACTCCTCCGATCTACGCGTTTCAGACGCAATTGTCCTTAGTCATGATCAACAGCTGGTGTCTGATACATGCTGCTTTTGAATCGGGCAGCATGTATCACCAATCAGGTTCCTTTTAAAAAGCCGGCCGACCCGTCGAGGTTTGTGTAGGTGAAGCCACTTTAGAAAACACCAGCATTCTTTTATTTGATAATAGTATATTTTTTTCTACCATGCACACTATAAATGATACAACTAAGATTCGAGCAAAGGGAAAAATGCCTAACAATCAACCTTTATTTAAATTAGAATGGATAAAATTCGTTAAATACAAAATTACAAAAAATCTAACAGGTGCTTACATAAGTGTGGGGAATGGACAGGATCAGGCCTGAAATCACACTATATATATATATATATATATATATGTTTGCAGCGTGTTTGGGTATTCAGAAAATGCTAATAATCATCTCTAGCGATCAGTATAAGATTAAGAGAGGGAAACCGTAGTATTTTAGATGACTTAATTAAAGACCTAGAGTAGTGAGAATGTATAGACTAAAGTGTCATAAGTAGGGGTGAGCGAACCTGAACTGTTAAGTTCAGAGTCTGCCCCTGACACCTTGTGTTCGGTGCTGAACCCAGAACAAAGACTTTGTATTGTATGTCCTTTTCATGTTCGGGTTCGGCTCCCCGGATAAAAATGTAAAAAAGTTAAAAGGTAGAACAATACAGATTAAATCAGTAGATTTATACTTACGAATTGTCCCGGGTGGCTGTCACATTCATTCTGGGTCCGCTCATTAACCCTCATGCATATTTACTTCTCTCCCCCACTCTCTGTGACAGCATCTATAATTGGTTGTAATCAGACTGCCGATGTGCCGGTGTCTGTGATTGGCAGTGGAGTATAAAAATAAATAAATTGAAAAAAATGACCTAGGGTCCCCCATATATTGATACCTAGCAGAGATAAAGCAAACAGCTACAGGCTGCATGCCCCAGCTGTGTTCTTTTTCTTGGCTGTGTTTCAAAACACCAGGGATCCCAGTGAGTATTTTAATTATTTAAATAAATAATTTTAAAAAACAGTTCCCGCCACCAAGTTTGATACTCAGACAAGATAAAGCAGACTGATGGGGGCTGGTATTCTCAAGCTGGGGAGATCCATGGTTATTGCTCTCCCCCAGCCTAAAAATATCAGCCTGCAGCCACCTCAAAACAATTGTGTGCACATGGCCTTAGGGGCACTTTGCACACTACGACATCGCAAGCCGATGCTGCGATGCCGAGCGTGACAGTCCCCGCGCCCCCGTCACAGCTGCGATATCTAGTGATAGCTGCCGTAGCGAACATTATCACTACGGCAGCTTCACATGCACTCACCTGCCCTGCGAAGTCGCTCTGGCCGACGAACCGCCTCCTTATTAAGGGGGCGGGTCGTGTGGCGTCACTGCGACGTCACACGGCAGGCGGCCAATAGCAGCGGAGGGTCAGAGCTGAGCGGGACGTAAACATCCCACCCACCTCCTTTCTTCAGCATAGTCGGCATGAGCTGCGGGAAGCAGGTAAGGTGATGTTCCTCGCTTCAACAGCTTCACACACAGCGATGTGTGCTGCCGCAGGAGCGAGGAACAACATCGTACCGTCGCAGCAGCGTAATTATGGAATTCCCCGACACTACACCGATGATACGATTACGACGCTTTTGCGCTTGTTAATTGTATCATCTAGAATTTACACACTACAATGTCGAGAGCGATGCCGGAAGTGCGTCACTTTCGACATGACCCCACCGACATCGCACCTGCGATGTCATAGTGTGCAAAGTGCCCCTTAGGCCTCATTCAGACATCAGTTTTCTCATTCAGACATCAGTTTTTCATGTATGTGTTCTATCTGGTTCTTCATGGATAGAACACAAAACTATTATATGCGGCTGTTCACATGTTTGAGTTCTTTTGTGTCCTGAGTGTCCACAAAAAAATACATGGAAAGTGTTTAGTTGGAATTATGTTTCTAACACAACCATTCAAATGAGTGGCTTTGTGAAAAAAGAACATAAAAACAAATAGCACATGGATGTCATCCGTGTCATTGGAAAGCTGTCCATTTACTGCTTGTGCGCACTAGAAAGTGCCTTTTTCTTAAGAAAAAAACGGAAGGAAAGAATCCCGCACTCGAGGTAAAACCGCGGTAAAACCGCATCCACGTTTTTGCCGTGATTTGCTGCGGTTTTGCCGTGGTTTATGACGGATTTACTGCAGATTTTCCGCAAGTTGGTCCCCGCGGATTTTTACCATTATCTATGGCAAAAACTGCGGGTACCGGCGGAAAAGAAGTGACATGCTCATTAACTCCGTAGCGAAAAATCCGCGGGTAAATCCGCGGGTATAAAAAAACGCAGTGTGTGAACAACAATTTTTCAAAACCCATAGGATTTGCTGGGGAATGACTGCAACAATTTTAAACACATTTTCTGCAACAAATCTGGGGCAAATCCACGGCAAAATCCACGGTAAATCCGCAGCGTGCACACAGGGCCTGAGAGCTCATTCAGCACTTGGATATCATCTACATGAAACCCATTTGTTGTCTATTTTTTTACCAAATAATTGATATTAGACTCTTAAGATAATTTTTTTTTTGCATACATTAAAAACTGATGAAATTCTTATGATAAAAACCGTATATCAGGATGAAAAGTAGTTAACAATCTGCGCTGCCGATGAAGGAAAGATGAAGCACAATGTGTAATCTAAGTAGTTTATTCAAGTCTATGTATTTCGTCGAAAATCTAATCCAAAGCACTGGTCAAAATTGGTCCCATTGGGTTGGAGATGCTTGAATTATTTTATTTTTGATACACGAAAAATGTTTTCCTTTTGTTATCCTTCTGGAGAACTGTTCTATAAAAAAATGGACATGTGAACATGCTCCATATAATATATTATACATCTGTTCAATTAATGAAAAACATGGTCATAAGAATGGGGTCTAAAGATTTTTCAGAAAATGGTGAAGGATTCCCAGGAAGAGAATGGCATCAGGTACAGTCTTAGGGATTCTGAGCAAAGTCGAAGCAATCAGTCTAAATTCTTCATACTTTAGGGATTCACACATCCATGTTTCGTAGTCCAGATCACGATACACAGACCAGTCATGAGTTTCTTAACCCAAAATCCACACCATCATATATGCCTGTGAGGCTGTCACGTTTGGGTCAGGAGACCCACCACCAGATATGTGAATCTGAGTGAAAACTTACTGCTATGCAAACTTTTTGAGTTAGAAATTAAAGAAAGGAGTTCCTCAATGATGAACATATTTTTCACAGTTTACCTTGTAGCAGTAAGGTTATGAATCAAAATCATATGTTGCAGTTATGAAAATTGGCTGGAGGGGTTTTGATCCTTTTTTGGTTTGCGCGGTGTCCATTGGTGCTATGCTAAAAAGATGTAAGTAAATGCAGAAAATTGTAAACATTTTGGAAACAATTCATACCTTCCAGCAAAAAATATATACATGGTGGAATGTATGTAAATATCCTGGATTTCTGCATTCTTAACCAAGAATCAGCAAAACACTAGTGCCTGCCCTCATCATCTCCCGCCTCGACTACTACAACCTCCTGTTCTGTGGCCTCCCTTCCAACACTCTTGCACCCCTCCAATCTATCCTAAACTCTGCCATCCGATTAATCCACCTCTCCCGTTTCTTATTCTCCAGCCTCTCCTCCATGCCAATCCCTTCACTGGCTTCCCATTACCCAAAGACTCTAATTCAAAACACTATCCATGACATACAAAGCCATCCATAACCAATCTCCTCCATACATCTGTGACCTAGTCTCTCAGTACCTACCTGCATGAAACCTCCGATCTTCACATGATCTCCTTCTCTACTCCCCACTTATCTCCTCTTTCCACAATCGCATACAAGATTTCTCCCGTGCCTCCCCCATACTCTGGAACTCTCTACCCCAACACATCAGACTCTCACCTACCATTGAAAGCTGCATAAGGAACCTGAAGGCCCATCTCTTCCAAAAAGTCTACAATCTATAATAACCCTCAGTCCGCTATAGCACCACACGACCATCTCCACCCTCACCTACTGTATCCTTGCGCATCCCCTGTAAACTGTGAGCCCTTGCGGGCAGGGTCTTATCTCCTTCTATAGCAGTCTGTGACTTGTATTGTTCATGAGTATTGTACTTGTTTTTATGTATACCCTTTTGACTCAGAAAGCGCCATGGAATAAATGCCGCTAAAATAATAAATAATAATAATGTCAGCAGGTAGAATTTGAAGCTATTTGACAGAGGGCTGAACCTTTATAAGTTTATGCTTCAGTTTAGATACTGAAAAAACTAAACTTGTTACAGGACCCACATTACAGACACCAGTGGATCCAAATGACTATAATGACATTTCCATTACGTCGACCCATCATTTTTGCGGGACCTTGTAAAAGAAGCTATAAGCCAGAGGAGAGCAGAGCCTTGATGGTATTATGTATATTACAGCCTGCAACCTCCAACCTTGATTGATCCACACTGTCATATGATTTCCCATGCTGAGTGATTTAACGGCATACTCGTCATGGACATTATTAGCATATTTGTTAATACTGAGAGACTAATGTTTTACCTTATGCCCTAGACAAGCGTTCAAGTAGAAAATTGGTTCACTAAAATCCCATAATGGGACAGTGCCAGGATTGTTGATGTCTCTTACATCATGAGCAAGATGAAAATTGCAGAACAATCACCATTTACATGGCAATATTACTTTCATTTTTAAGCTTATAATAGTTACATGGTCCTCAATGTGAATTATTATTATTATTATTATTACTGTTATTTCTAACTTTTCAGTAATTCCGAAATAATCCCAGAAGACATTTAGGATGCTAATTGATATCCATCAGTATGGCACCAGTCCATATATTCTATTGGGGCAAATAATCATCATAGATGGAGGTTTCTTCACTTAACACCTACCCTATCTTGTTCTGGTAGCCTCAGTACTCATCTGGTTGCATGTAGTATTACACCAAAACCAACAATTTTGCAGAAGTCAACATCCAGACCCAAGTAAGTCGGCTGATCGCCTAAGCAATTCTTATAATAAAGAGGCTGTCTATTATGGGACGCTAATATAGAAGACTTGTCAACGTATTTATGCCAATTTTCTGGCATAAAACAATTAAAATATAGGATAATTACTGCATTTTCCGGATTATAAGATGCACTTTTTCCCCCCAAACTAGGGGTAAAATGGATTGTATGCATCTTGAAATTACAATTCGGACATGGCTTATTAGGGCGGTGGTGGTGGAGCGGGGTCATAGGAGGCAGGGTCGGCGATATTGAGGGCTCGGAGGAACAGTGTAGCAGCTCAGGAGGGTCACAGGATGGGGTGTCTTGGTGGTGTATTAATCTGACTGCAGACTCCATTGAATCGCCTGCGGTTGACGCTACGGACTTCAACAAAACGATCGCGGAGGCGGGGCGTGCACAGATTGACGCGATGGACTTCAAATAAATGGCCAAGGAGTCCTATCTGTGCATGCGACATCTCCGTAGCTATTTTCTTGAAGTCCATCTCGTCAACTGCGGGCGATTCAAAGGAGCCCACAGTTACATGAATGGCACCCGCCACTGAGACACCCCGAAATATGACACTCCTGAGTCGCTCCGTCTCCATGCCACCCCCGCAGTCGGCTGGCAAATCAATGTCGTTCACCGCCGCCGTGACACCCTCGAGCCTGCAGTATCGCCGACCCTCCTGAGCTGCAACACCCTCTCCTCTGAACCCGCAGCATCACCCTGCCTCATGTGACCTTCCTGAACCGCTCTACCACTGGCGCTCTCCCAGGTGAGCATTAGGATTATGATGCACTAAGATTATAAGACGGACCCTCATTTTAACATTCAAAATTATTTTATCTATTTTCCTCCTCTAAATTTGGGCTGCGTCTTATAATCCGGTGCGTCTTATAAAATGAAAAATATGGTATATAATTCTGGAGTGTCATACAGTAAAATCCCTATGTTTAGACAGTAATGTTTTTCTATTTACCCCTCTGCTGTTTTGTCTCTATTACAAAAAAAAATGTGTCACCCGTCAATGAAACCTGTGTCAGTGCCTCATGGTTAACCATGTGTTTACAAGGAAGCTATCATCAGAAAATGACAAATTGTTTAAATCAGGTTTCTGTATTACATGTGTGGCACCCCTGCGGCTTCAGGCACCACTCAGGGTACTTGTCACGCTTCCTGGTCCCCGGGCCCCGCTCTCCGGTCCCCGTGCCCCGCACTCCGGTCCCCGTGGCCCGCTCCCCGGTTCCCGCCGGCGTCCCCTGCTCACCACCCCGGTTCCGGTCCCGTCCTCCGCGCCTGCACCCTCCTTGTGTCCTGCTCCCCGCTCCCGGCGCTCCTCTGCGACATGGGACACACAGCCGGGCGCTCCTGCTTCCTCCTCACCGCTTCCTGGACTGGCTTCTGGCACATGGACCTCGCGCATGCGCATTAGGGCGCGCGCGCGGTCATTGACCCTCTCTTAAAGGGCCAGCACCCAGAAACAGGAAATTGCATAGACAGGTACAGGGTATATTAGGTTTCTCTTTCCTGGTGGGCGGGGCCTGTTCTACGTGTTTAGCAAGCTAGTGTTCAGGTCCCCGTATTGCTTTACCCTGTGCTTTGCCCTGTATTAACCCTGTCTGTCTCGCAGAGCCTGTCCTGCCACGCCAGCCGCTCCAAACCAAGTCCATCCCTGGACCCTGACGGTGACTTCGGCGGATGTTCCACCACCTCTGCAGCTCCGCCACTCTCCAGTCCCTGGCTCCGTTCGGTGACCCGCCCCATCGCTCAGCAGGTTCCGGATTCCGCCTGACCCTACAACCCGGCCTCGGACCCTGAGCCTCGTCACCCGGACTACCGTCCAGAACTCTGTGGGTTCAGCAACATACACCTTTCCTGCTCCTCTACGGACTGTCTGGCTACCAATAGTGCTTCGGCTGCCGTGCATCAGGACCCTCTGGCGGGGTGACCGGCCTGGCTGCCTCCTCAGGGGAAAACGGTGTACGGTCCAGAGTTTCCACCACCCGGACGTAACAGTACTGCACCTCATTCAGGGTGTGTGGCGCCCTGGAGAACCAGGTAGATGTACACTTAGGCCCCCGCAGAACACCAGTCCCACAAAGGGTTACAGCAGCCAACCTGAAACCCTAGTCACCCCCCTCAGGGAAGAAAAGACACACCAGTGGGCGGGACCAGGCGGTTAGGAAATGCCCACCTAGGGGTCTAGACAGCCCGAGGTGGGAAAACAGTGAGATTAGATTAAGTCTGAGTTCAAGTGTGGAGTGGAGGTGAAACTTACAGGTGCCAGGGTCGGAGGCCTGACACCTTGGCTAGGTGGCAGACGGTAGCCAGAGTCTGCAGGAAGATGGTTTCGGGGATCTAGAGTGGACCGAGACAGGGTTGTAGCCCACCGGTACAGACACCGGAGAACGACCGGAAACCATGTGCACAGAAGGGGGTACTTGGACCCTGAAGCCAGGACCGGCACCAACGGCCTAGCTAATTAACCAATTGAGGGCAGGATTATAGGTCCTGTCCCAACCTAAGTCCCGAAAAGTAGACAACCACCCACCGAGAGGGATAGGGAAACCGCCAGGGCCCGTAGATCCCAAGGGTCAGCGTCAGACGGGCACGGCTCCCAACCAAAGGACCGGGAGCGGACTTCTGTGTTTTACACCAGGCAGTCCCATCTACCAAACAGTGCAGTGGAGAGAGACTTTTGACTACCATACCCGGGTGTGGGACCAGATACACCCATCTTTGGCAGCCGGCCACCATCACCTTGGTTTTCCACAGGACTCGTGTGCTTTATTCCACCGTGAGTAACATCCCCGGCCTGGCCGGGTGCGCCGGCCCCTGCACTCCCAATCCTCAGCATAAAGACACTGGGCCCCGGGGCATCCATCCCTACCCATGGAGGGGTTAATATCCAGCTGCCATCACATCTCCCCGGGTCTCCCATAACCGCAACGGTGGTGCCATACCTCACCACACACTGTGGGTGGTATCACAGACAACCTACAACCAACCCCGTACAAAACGTCCCCATTTTATTCGGAGTGTCCGCGAGACCCTCGGGTCCAGAGGATCCCTCGAGCCATGCAGCGGGTCCGGATCCGAGCAGTGGTGGTTGTTGGCACGGAGGCGGCACAGGTGCAGTATTCATCTCGGATACGAAGGAGGTCATCACCGGTAAAACCACCACAATCCACCATAACACACAGTTAGCTGCCCTCTCACTGGGACTGGGCTAGGGTAGAGACTTAGGGGTGGCCATCACTAAAGTAGTGGACCCTCTGCTCTCTAGTTCAGGAACCAGAGGGGGAGGAGCTTGACACGGGGAGTAAGGCGACACACACACACAGCCATGCAGTCAGTGGTCAGACAGTGACGGACATGGAACAAGTGAGACGTGGAGGACACAGTCACTGAGGAGAGAGCTATGATATAGCTCCCTCAGGATGGGGCTCACAGAGAACAGGGTGCGGAGCCCTACGCTGGTGGGCACTGCACGTCTCGCCAGCAGAATCCGCCGAGCAGAGGATTTCAAGTCCTCTGGCCCATACCAAGTGCCCGGGATATATATATATATATATAAATATATATATATATATATATATGAGCCAGGAGTCGTGACACAATAGCGGCACCAGTAACGGTCTCACGCTGCCTGCCATACGGGACAGGAATGGAGTCAAATCCGAAGACTCGGGTCCCAGCGTATCTTCAAGCCACCTGGACTCACACCACACCGCACAGGGAGGAAGAAATCACAGAGAAACCCACCAGTTCTGACCTCCGAACTATCCGGGATTGGCTGAAGCCCATGACAGTGGGGACCGGCAGTCCAAGGGAAGCGACATATCAGTGAGTAAAGAGCTTTGATTGCAACCCCTGTGTCCCTCCCTTTCTTCACTGCCTCCAAACCTGTGCTCCTTTAATAGAGTGAACTACTACTCACAACATCCCCCCTGGAGCCTGAGCTCTGCCTGTGGAGATCTATACCATCTGAGCTGCATTATCATCCGCCCCAGAGAAGACCTCCCGCAGCGGTGGTTGTGACTTGGCCGCAAACCACAGGTGGCATCACGAATAACTACAACCCCCATCCTCATCATTACCCCATTTATTGATACCACTGGAGTCACGGAACCGGGCCTGACTGCTCTGAAAACTGTAATCAACATCGGCTCGGTAACGAGTAACCCTTGGGACCCCATGGGCGTGTCAACTTGGCATCACAAACAGGATATTGTGTCCATCCTGCACCTTACAGACCTGTGTAAAACCTGAGCATTGAAAACAACAAATCGCCATTAACTGCGCAGCGCAAGAAAATAAGGGGCGTGCCATCGTGGGAGGAGCCCATGTAAGCGCGATAAGAGAAGTCCCATTGCCGAACATAAGCGAATTGGCTGGATATGTCCACTGAGGAGGAAGATCAAGCCGTCCCTGTAGCTGCCGCACCGTTACTACCGTTCTCAATGCCGTATATTCCGGGAACAGCATGGCTTACGCAGTACTCAGGGGGAGTCGTACACCTTGACTAATTTCAAGGAAAGACTGTATAGCTTGTTTCGAGTGTCGCGGGCGGAGGAGGGGACGCCGCGCTCTCCCTCTGCTGCTCGGGTCCGGCTGCCGCGGCTGCTGCGGCCTGCTGCTGCTCGGTGGCTCGAGCGGTGGGCCGGACCCCGGGGACTCTAGCGGCGCTCCTCGCCCGTGAGTGAAAGGGGGTTGTTGGGTGTGGGGATGGTTTATTGTCCGTGACGCCACCCACGGTTGTGGTGATTTGTAGCACCACCGCTGCTCAATATGGGGATCCCGGGAGTGGTGATGCGGAGCAGCCAGGTGTTGTGTTTCCCCTCCGTGGGTAGGGGTTGGTGATCCCGGGGCCCAGTGATGGAGTGGAAGGTGCAGTGCCTGGTGGGTGCAGGGACGCGGGGGCAGCGCTGTGCCTTGCGGCACTGTGGTACTCACTCAGCCTGAGACGTTGACACAGTTTTACGGTAAACCACACGGCTGGAAAGACGGTTCCCACGGATGGCTGCACTTGCTCTCCCAGTAGGTAACGGTGATGTCCCTTTGACCTGCACCTAGTGTTTCTATGTTGGTAGCGATGGGTTCCCACCGGTAACCTGCTCCCCGGCTTGGATATGGGCCGGAGGAGCCCTGCTTTGCCCGCAGACGCTGGCCCCGAGGAACTGGTGCCCTGGCGGTGGCGGTGTTCCTCCTTAATGGTTGGTGTTTTGCCTTCAGTCGGGACTTGGTTGTTGGGGGATCGACGTCCCCTTCACTGACGGATTTGGCAAATTATGGTGACTCCTAGCCTTGCCGGGGTCCGAGAGGCCCCTGCCCTGGTGCTGACTGTCCTTCGTATACTGCTCCAGACCGCCGGGCCACTACCCGTCCGCAGTCCTTCCAGCAACCTCCGAGCAGTCCCCCTCCAGACGATCACCGCTGTTGCTGACCTTGCTGACACTGTCCTGCACTTAGCCGTACCAACTTCAGGTCTTTCTACGCTCACTTTTACTCCTTTCTTCTTTGCTCCACTACCACTTCACTTTCACTTCACTTAGACTCTGTTGTTTACTCCTTCACTCCCCTAACTAGACTGACTGGTTCTCCCCGCCTCCAGAGCTTTGAACTCCTCGGTGGGCGGAGCCAACCGCCTGGCCCACCCCCTGGTTTGAACATCAGCCCCTGGAGGAAGGCAACAAGGATTTTAGTAGCTTTGGTGTTTCTAACTGGGATGTAGGGTGTGGTGGTGTGATGACCTGTGACCCCTGGGTTGCCCAGGGCATCACATTCCCCCTTAGCAAAATGCAGACCGTCCGCGGGCTGCCCGTCCAACACCGGTTTTATTTTCTGTAAGGTATAAAAAGTAAACATATAAAGCATAACATCATCCCACAACGGGAGGCACATTTCTTAAACGTTACTAAACGGTTTTACGGGTACGGTTTCCGCTCTCTCCCACCCAAGCAACCTGGCCCTGATGCTGCCCCTAAAGCCCAGGCAGCACCCCTTGACCCACAGTCCAGCACAAGTCACCCGAGCGGGATCTGTCCTTCCCCTCCAGAGGGTAGCCACCGTTTCCTTTGGTGGCTGGGCCCCAGCCTGCTCTGCTGAGGGCCCTCCCTCCAACCTGCCTCTCCGGAGGCGGCAACTGCGGAAAACGGTATGGTAAAACAACATATTTACAAGCCACTTAACGTTTGTGGTTGCCCTGCAAGTTCACGGGCTTGTCCATAGATAGTTCCCATGCAAAACAACTTTTTTTTTTTAAACGGTCCCCACGGGGACAACGGTGCCGGCTCCGGCCGGTTCAATCACTGTCAATCAGGTTAAACTTCGGTTATTATTTTGCTTATCATTTTAAAAACTTTCAAACTTTTTCAACACTTTTAAACATGAACTCACACATACTTCCTGACCCCCCCTCTTTAAAGGACAGTCTCCCTGTACCTAAGTGGGGGTCTACCTAGGTTGGGACGGGTGGACCTTCGGGGTCCGGTGTCAGTGGGGCTATGCAGTGGGGCAGAGGGAACAACCGGTTCCTCTTCCCTTCTATCGTGTGGGGCAGGCGGAGGCATAGGGGAGCTGGGTACAGGTTCATCCCTGGGCACTGGCACTGGTTCTGGCTCACGGTTGACCGCTTCCACCACTTCTTCATCCACAGGTTGTGGGAACAGTATCACTGGAAGAATCACCGCGCCGTTCTGTGTAGGCCAGTCTGCTGGGAAGTCACTCATCACAGTGTGGATCACCTCTTTTTCCTTCTCTGCTGGTGGAGGAACTGGTTCGTCTTCCGTTGCTCTCAATGCTGGTGGGCACCTTTTCAGATGATCCCGGGAAACCGTGGCCAAAGTGCCCCCTTGGTCACGACTGATCTGGTAGGCCTTCCCATCTTCCCACCCTGTGGGTTGTATGACGTATGGGATTGGTTCCCATTGATCATCCAGCTTGTGGGTCTTCCTCTTCCGCTTTAACACCACATCTCCTGGCTGGAAAGGGCCCGCAGACGCTTTCTGGTTGAATCGCTGCTCTTGCTGTTCTCGACTTCCACTTAGGTTCTTCTCCACATATTCCTGAATCTGCCGGTATTGTGTTCTCTGCCGAGTTTCCCATTCAGCTGTCGAAGGCAGTGCTTCCGGGGACTCCAACCCTATTTCCAGGTCCACCGGCAGGCGGCCGGGACGAGCCCTCATTGGGTATGCTGGGGTGCACTTTGTAGAGCTGGACGGGATATTGTTGTACATATCGACCAAGTCGGGTAGCTTCTCCGGCCACAGGTTCCGCTCTTCCAGCGGTAACGTCTTGAGGAGTCCCAGGACCAAGTGGTTCATCTTCTCACACATGCCGTTGGTCTGGGCATGGTAAGGGGTGGTCCGGATCTTCTTACAGCCGTACAACTGGCAAAACTCGTGGAACACCTCCGCTTCAAAAGCCGGGCCTTGGTCAGTAAGCACTTTTTCTGGATATCCATGTGGGCGGCAGAAATAAGCCTGGAACGCTCGAGCAGCAGTTCGACCAGTCAGGTCCTTGACAGGGACAACCACCATGAATCTTGAATAGTGGTCTACGATGGTCAATGCGTAGGCGTACCCACTTCGGCTGGGGGTGAGCTTGACATGGTCTAGGGCGACCAGTTCCAGCGGCTGATGTGTGATGATTGGGTGCAGGGGTGCCCTCTGGCTGGTCTCGTCCTTCCTCCTCAGCGTGCAAGGGCCACACTCCCGGCACCAGGCTTCTACCGACTCCCGCATCCCACTCCAGTAGAACCGCTCTCTCAACAGCATCTCCAGCTTTTTCCACCCGAAGTGCCCAGCACCATCGTGGTATGCCCGTAAAACAGTAGCCACATCAGCTTGGGGAATAACCAACTGGCAGATTTTCTCATGAGTCTTCGGGTTGATCAGCTCACGGTACAGCTTCCCTTGGTGTATATACAGCCGCTTCCGTTCTTTCCACAAGCGCTGGGCTTCAGCCGGGGCGGCAGGGTCTATCCCAACAGCACCTTGTTCCACCAGGGTCTTGACGAGGCGGACAGCCGGCGCCTGGTTTTGAGCTTCCTGCCACTCTTGACTAGGCCGTGGGTCCAAGTCCACCCGTTGTTGGTGTACCTGTATCCTCTCGGTTGAGGGCTGGTGAAATGCAGGCAACTCGATCTCCTCGAGGTCATCATCCTCGCACCCTTCTTCTGACAAATGGGGCATTCGGGAGAGTGCATCAGCATTAATGTTGACACTACCAGCACGGTACTTGATGGTGAAGTCATAGTTGGCTAGCCGGGCCACCCACCGCTGCTCCAACGCGCCCAACTTGGCCGTATCCAGGTGAGTCAACGGATTGTTGTCCGTGAAAGCGGTGAATTTTGCTGCGGCCAAGTAGTGACGGAATCTCTCTGTGATAGCCCATACCAATGCCAGAAGCTCGAGCTTGAAGGAGCTGTAGTTCTCCGGATTCCTTTCAGTTGGCCGAAGCTTCCGGCTAGCATAAGCAATCACTTTCTCTTTCCCATCCTGGACCTGGGACAGGACAGCTCCTAGCCCCACATTGCTGGCGTCTGTTTAGAGGATGAACGGGCAGCCATAGTCGGGATACGCCAGGACCTCTTCTCCGGTCAAGGCCGCTTTCAGCTGGCAGAAGGATTCCTCATGCTTGTCTTCCCACACCAGTGGGGCTCCGATGGGTCTACCACCTTTGGTCTGTCCCACGAGGAGATCTTGCATGGGGGCAGCCATCTTCGTGTACCCTTTGATAAAGCGCCGGTAGTACCCCACCAGACCCAGAAACTGCCTTACTTCCCTCACGGTGGTTGGTCTTGGCCAGCCCTGGATGGCAGTAATCTTCTCAGGGTCAGGGGCAACACCTTCTGCACTTACCACGTGCCCCAGGTACTGCACTCTGGGTTTCAGCAGGTGGCACTTAGAGGGCTTCAACTTCATCCCGTATTTGGCAAGGGACGCAAACACTTCAGCCAGGTGCTCCAGATGGGCTTCATACGTCTGGGAGTAAACAATCACATCATCCAAGTACAATAGGACGGTCTCGAAGTTTAGGTGTCCCAGACAGTACTCCATCAGCCGTTGAAAGGTTCCTGGGGCATTGCACAGCCCGAACGGCATACTATTAAATTCACAGAGCCCCATCGGGGTGGTGAAGGCGGTTTTCTCCCGATCTTCCGGGGCCACGGCCACTTGCCAGTACCCACTGGTGAGGTCAAGGGTAGAGAAGTAATTTGCAGTTCTCAGCGCGGCCAAAGACTCTTCGATCCGGGGCAGTGGATAGGCATCTTTATGGGTTATCTGATTAATCTTCCGGTAGTCCACACACATCCGCATGGTACCATCCTTCTTCTTGACCAGTACGAACGGAGTGGCCCAGGGACTACAGCTGTCCCGAATAACCCCTGCCTCCTTCATATTCCTCAACATATCCTTGGCACACTGATAATGTGCAGGGGGAATAGGCCTGTACCTCTCTTTGATAGGGGGGTGTTCTCCGGTGGGGATATGGTGTTGAACCCCCTTGATCTACCCAAAGTCTAGTGGGTGTTTACTGAAAACCTGTTCGTACTCCCGCACCACCCTGTATACCCCTGCTTTGTGATGTGTAGGGGTATCATCAGTGCCCACGTGTAGCTGTTGGTGCCATTCATTTACCTCCCCTTGCAACGGGGGAGTGCTGGTAGTAGGTGGGGAGACTGAGGGACTGGCATCGTGGATGGTGTGGGGATCTAGGGTGAGTAGCTTGGCAATGGTGGCATACCGGGGAAGCCTGACTTCTTCCTCCCCACAGTTCAGCACCCTCACGGGCACTCTCCCCTTCTTCACGTCTACCACCCCTCGGGCGGCCATTACCGTGGGCCAGTGCTCAGAAGGTATGGGCTCCATCATGGCAGGGTAGTCACGCCCCTGAGGCCCTACCGCTGCTCTACACCAAATCATCATCTCACTCCTAGGGGGCACAAGCAACGGGGCCACATCCATCACTCTCACTCCACCAATCTCTCCTCCTGTTGAGTTCACATGCTGGCGGTACATCAAGGCTCGGATCTCTCGCTGCACAGCCCTCTGTCGGCTCCCCGCCGCCGTGGCGGCCAGCTGCTGCAGTAGGGCCAACACATCTCCCATACAGTGCTCCATCACATTGGTTCCTAGCACTATCTTCGGGTTATGATCACTGGGTTCATTCATGATCACAATCATACCCTGGTGTTGCAGTTCAGCTTGTCCTACTGTCATAGCCACCTGTTTATACCCCACTTGGGTCAATGGGAGTCCATTGGCAGCAATTAGCGTTATACTAGTATCTGGGGGTGCCAGCTCATCTATCCCCCAATACCGCTGGTACAACGTATATGGTATGGTAGTTACCTGGGATCCAGTGTCCAAGAGAGCCATCACCGGTATGCAGTCCACAACCACGGGAATGATGGGTCAGGCCCCAATATACCGGTCCCGCCAGTCCGAAGGGCCACGGGGTTCTACTCCTGAGGGTTGGCCCGGGGCCCCAGGGGTTGCTCGTTTAACAGGCACTCTCGGATGTAGTGCCCAGGCTTACGGCACTTGTAGCAGATGGGAGGCCTGCTCCGCGGATTGTTATTACTTCTCCGCTGCATCCAGGGGACATCTTCAGGGCTGTCGGCAAGCTGTATCGGTGTTGAAGGCTGAGATCTGGTCAACGGTTGGAGTGCAGCAAGAATCTTGGCGAGGTCTCCGTCCATGCGACGGACCTGGGCTGCCAGTTCCTCCATAGTGCTGCTTGGGGCTGCAGGCGTTGGAGAGGTTGGTAGAGCAGGGGCCACCACCACGGGAGCTGTCTCGATGGGCCACGGGGCTGGCTCCAGGGCTTCTGAGGCTGGGGGCTGTAGTGCTTTAATGGCCCGTTCCTTTAACACAGCAAAGTCCACATCAGGGTGTTCCAGGGCCCACAGCCGGAGTTGTTTACGATCCTCAGGGGACCTCATCCCCTGCGCAAATTGCTCTACTAACATCTTGTTGCTATCCGCCTCATTAATAGGATTCACCCGCTTCAGCGTGCGGAGGGCGGTTTGCAGACGTAAAGCATAGTCCCGAATGCTATCCACAGCCCGTTGCCGGCACTGGTAAAACTGCATCCTCAGCTCAGCTTCAGTCCGGGTCTGGAAGGCAGTCTGTAGCTTCTCAAAGATGGTGGCTACAGAGAGCCGGTCCCCCTCGGCCCAGGTCTCCGCTTCCTGCTCAGCCGCACCGGTTAACTGGCCTAGCACTATCGCTGCACGTTGCTTATCAGTCAGGGGGTACAGCTCTAGCAACGGGTTAAGCTTTTTCCGGAAGGCCTGTAAGGCATCCGGTATCCCGTCATACTGCGGTAGCCAGGCAGCTCCGGGCGCATAGGGCAAGGAGAACGGCATGTCCTGAGCGAGCGCGGGGGCCGCGGCACCTCCCGCCAGTGCGGCCGGGACCTGGGCAGGCCCATTCCCATCCGCGGGTGCCACTGCGGCTGCGACCACCGCTCCTCCAGCGGCTCCGTCGGGCGCAGACATCTTGTTTCCGTCCCCCTTAGCTTCTTTCCGGCCACTCCTCTATTGGGGCGGAGTTTTGGCCTTCGCGCCTCTGCTACTCGAGAAGACGCTCGAGCGGGAACTTTTCGCGCCAAAGATGGCGACTTCTGGAAATTTTCAGCCGGATACCTCCGGCGGTCACAAGGCGCACCTCTACCCAACGGCAGAGCGGTAAGATCCTGTTCGTGACGCCAAGTTGTCACGGGTGGAGGAGGGGACGCCGCGCTCTCCCTCTGCTGCTCGGGTCCGGCTGCCGCGGCTGCTGCGGCCTGCTGCTGCTCGGTGGCTCGAGCGGTGGGCCAGATCCCGGGGACTCTAGCGGCGCTCCTCGCCTGTGAGTGAAAGGGGGTTGTTGGGTGTGGGGATGGTTTATTGTCCGTGACGCCACCCACGGTTGTGGTGATTTGTAGTACCACCGCTGCTCAATATGGGGATCCCGGGAGTGGTGATTCAGAGCAGCCAGGTGTTGTATTGCCCCTCCGTGGGTAGGGGTTGGTGATCCCGGGGCCCAGTGATGGAGTGGAAGGTGCAGGGCCTGGTGGGCGCAGGGACGCGGGGGCAGCAGTGTGCCTTGCGGCACTGTGGTACTCACTCAGCCTGAGACGTTGACACAGTTTTACGGTAAACCACAAGGCTGGAAAGACGGTTCCCACGGATGGCTGCACTTGCTCTCCGAGTAGGTAACGGTGATGTCCCTTTGACCTGCACCTAGTGTTTCTATGTTGGTAGCGATGGGTTCCCACCGGTAACCCGCTCCCCGGCTTGGATATGGGCCGGAGGAGCCCTGCTTTGCCCGCAGACGCTGGCCCCGAAGAACTGGTGCCCTGGTGGTGGCGGTGTTCCTCCTTAATGGTTGGACTTTTGCCTTCAGTCGGGACTTGGTTGTTGGGGGATCGACGTCCCGTTCACTGACGGATTTGGCAAATTATGGCGACTCCTAGCCTTGCCGGGGTCCGAGAGGCCCCTGCCCTGGTGCTGACTGTCCTTCGTATACTGCTCCAGACCGCCGGGCCACTACCCGTCCGCGGTCCTTCCAGCAACCTCCGAGCAGTCCCCCTCCAGACGATCACCGCTGTTGCTGACCTTGCTGACACTGTCCTGCACTTAGCCGGACCAACTTCAGGTCTTTCTACGCTCACTTTTACTCCTTTCTTCTTTGCTCCACTACCACTTCACTTTCACTTCACTTAGACTCTGTTGTTTACTCCTTCACTCCCCTAACTAGACTGACTGGTTCTCCCCGCCTCCAGAGCTTTGAACTCCTCGGTGGGCGGAGCCCACCGCCTGGCCCACCCCCTGGTGTGAACATCAGCCCCTGGAGGAAGGCAACAAGGATTTTAGTAGCTTTGGTTTTCCTAACTGGGATGTAGGGTGTGGTGGTGTGATGACCTGTGACCCCTGGCTTGCCCAGGGCGTCACACGAGTATACCCCCTGACTAAAAGTGCGTGATCAGCCAGCTGTCCGGGGCAGCCCAATGGGAGGTGAGATCCTGGCCGGACACTGACAAAAAGACCATGAAGCAGATCCTGGCCAAGCTGAAGGGCACCTTTGACACCCATATGGAGGCTGAGATACAGATGAGATTTTTAAAGGGTACAAGACAGGGTGCGGAACTATGCTCTAAATCTTCAAGAGGCAATGAGGGCTGTTTGACCGTTGGACCCAGCCAGTGTGCAAGACAAGTATCGGCTATTGACTGACCAGTTCATTGAGGGGCTCCTGTCTGATGCGCACCGAACCCAGCTGTGTATCCTGACCCTGCAAAGGCCCGACCTCAGTTTCGCAGAATTTAAAGATCGGGCCATTCGGGTGCTGCGAAAATTGGCCCTTCGAACCGCTGTGCCTCCTCGGCCAATGGCAACTCCAGGTCCCGAGGTGCTACCTGAGACGCGAACAGTGGTGAGAGCTAGTGAGCAAGCTCCTGGTGGAGAATCCGTCGCTGGTCCTCAGCTCCAGGTGCTGGAGCTGACGAGAAGTATGGCCACCCTAACTAAGGTCGTACAATCCCAGCAGGGGCTCTTATAACCAATTAATATTGAGTTAGCCACTAGTGCTGTTGATGTCCCATGGTGACGGCGAGGGAAAAATGCACTGCCATCGGTCCGGATCGTTATGTTTCTGACAGGCAAATAATCTGCCGCTGCTGTGACAAAGCATTGCATTATGCCCTAGGATGTCCCACAAATGGACAAAACCTGGGGGCAGGAACTGGCCCTAAGGAACCAACATCCAAAAAGGAGTAACATATTGCCATAAAGCCTGTAAATAGTTAAGTAATGCTGCATAATGTTTTTGGTTTTTTTTGTGGGGCATATCAGTGGGATTGAGCTGGATGCACCCTGACTGCTGAGCCCGGTCTGAAGGGGTTAATTCCTCTTTTCCATGCCCGAACCGTCCGCCCCCCTATTTGTGTCCAATCCCGTTGTTTTCCCCTCCTCCTGGTTCCCATATAAAATCCCCCCTATTTCCTAGTTCGGTCTCTCCTTATCCGTGAGACCTGGAAGCTGCTGTGTTGCTGGTACCCCGGACACAGTAGCGTTTGGTGAGAGATGGCCGACGTGCTTGCTGCAGCGATTAGGGACAGGATCGGGAGGGAAGGGGACGCATGGCTTACCTCCATCCTAGCTGAGATGCGTCCCCTCCCTCCTGAGGCTCGGGCGGTTAACTCTGGCGGCAGGCGGTCCGCTCGGCGTACCCGTCCGCCGGAGCGCCTGAGTCCTTCAGCGCTGACGTCATGGGGTATGCGCACACGTGCGCTCACCTCGCGCCAAGCTCCGCCCACTTCCTCTCAGCTCCCGACAGCGGGTGCCACACGCCGAGCCTGTCCCTCCGGTAACGCGGACCCGCGGTCGGCAGCGGTTAATCCCTGCAACCCTGAACCACCACTCTACCACTTCCCACCAACTATGGGAGAACACCATAGCTGCAGCTCCTCATCCATGAAGGAAGCTGCAGACGCTGTACTCCCACTGCCCCCTCCCCCTCCCACCCAGCCTATACAACCACCCCAGACAGCCCAAATTGTATTTAGCCAACCTGCTGTAGGTGCTGGGGCAGTAATAAGTCCTTCAGCACATGTTAATCCGTAGATGCTGCTGTTTCCACCCATGATGCAGGGAACTGCAGGTGTGCAGCCGGCTGCGTCTGCCCATCCCCCGCCTGATCTGTCCCCACTAGTACACACTTTACAAGCCCCCATGATTGCCCCAGAACACATGAATGCTGAGGCTTTGGACCGCGGTCGTAGCCGCTGCGGCCGCCGTGAGCGCTGAGCAACACATTCATCTGTGTCATCTCACACCCCTGATCGATACAAGCGCCCTGCTAGGTCGCATGGACGACATAGCCATTCCCACCATTCCAGGTCCTCTCGGAGGAGCCGCCGCTCTCGCTCATTGAGGTGGCGCTCTCCTTCCACTTCAACACATTCTTCGGACACCTCAGTCGTGCCTCATCGGCATCATCGCCGACGTCAGCACCACCCGCAGAGGGAGTCGGTTCCTCCCACAGCGCGTTTGCAGCCCGTGGAATTCGGCGATCCGCCACTGGAGCCTTATGTCGCTCCTATTCCGGATGCTGGTGAGTACCATATACTCTGGGGCATGGGGGGATGGCGTGGGCATGTCAGCAGCCCTTAAAACACTCTTAGCGAATCTACAGCCTGCGCTGGGGGGGGGGGAATACTAGTTAACCCTTCATTTAATTCCCAAACTTTAAAACAACCTGACCAACCCCCCCTTCCCCCTCCTCGAGCGGATATTCACAGAGACGCTTTCTTTTGTGGCGTTACTCCTTTAGGAGCCCACTTGAACAAGGAGACTGTCCAGAAAATATGGGCCAATGACTATATCGATATATGGTCTTTGGTTTCCACTGATCAACATACAGTTGATAAAGAGCGGCGACCGGCGGATCGTCCTTTTGAAAGGAGGCCCAAGGTAGCTAGGTCCATTAACAACTGGCTGCAAGCATTTTGTGTTATGGGATGTGTCATGGGTCAGAAGCACCCCGAGCGCTGTTCCGAGATGTTTATTTATCTCGACACCATATACAATTCTTACAAGTCCCACGGGGGATCTGCCTGGTGGTGTTACGACGAAGATTTTCGTCGTCGTTTATCCCTCCAACCCCAGTTAGGTTGGGGGGTCAAAGCCAAGGACACATGGCTGCGCTTAATGCTGGTCCAGAAGGCTTATCAACCCTTTCAATCAGCGGCCTCTAGCAACACCGCCAGCTCCGGCTCAGTGGCCGTTCGTAGACCCGGCACGTGCTGGTTATTCAATGAAGGCCACTGTCGTTTCTTTGGCCTCTGTAAATTCAAGCATGAGTGCTCTGCCTGTGCTGGACCCCATGCGGCAGCCAAGTGTACCCGTCCATCCTCAAAATTGCCTGCAAAAACATCCAGTACACCGGATAAGGACGCCAGTGAGCGTCCTCGCGATGGGGCCGTGGCTCGACCAGTACCCCAATAAAGAGGCGGCGGCTCAGCTGCGTTTTGGTTTTACCTTTGTTTTTTTTCATTCCTTTTAATTTTTACAGGGACCCCTCGATTGCCCAGAACCTAAAATGGGCTTCTGAATTTCACCATGTGTTACTACAGAAGTTGAAAAGCGAATTGTCAGAAGGCAGGATCCGAGGCCCATTTTCTTCACCCCCCTTTTTCAACTTGAGGGTCTCCCCTTTGGGTGTTGTTCCCAAAAAGGAACCGGGCAAGTTTCGCCTGATTTAGCATCTGTCCTACCCCAAAGACTCATCTGTGAATGTCGGCATATCTGAGGAAGATGCCTCAGTGACTTACGTGTCTTTTGATAGAGCGGTTGCGCTAGTTCGCCAGGCTGGAAGGGGCGCGTTGATGGCAAAATCTGACATTGAGTCGGCTTTTTGCCATCTCCCCGTTTACCCCGTCTGCCATCATCTACTGGGATGGTTTGTCGATGGCTCTTATTATTACGACACGGGTTTGCCCATGGGCTGTTCGATTTCCTGCTATTATTTTGAACTTTTCAGTTCATTTTTGGAGTGGGTGGTGAGATGGGAGCCTGGCTCCCATTCCATCATTCATTACTTGGATGATTTTCTTTTTGTAGGTCCATGTGATTCCTCACACTGCCAATTTTTGCTGGATAATTTTTGTCAGCTCATGTCCAAATTTGGCGTTCCTTTGTCTCAGGAAAAAACGGTTGGTCCTGTTTCCACACTATCTATCGTGGGGATTGAAATTGATTCTGAAGCCATGATTTTTCGCCTCCCATCGGAGAAAGTTTCTACATTACTCTCATTGCTCAGGGGTTTTTGTTCAGTCCGTAGCGTTACTTTATGCCAAATGCAATCTTTGTTGGCATTTTAGTTTTTGCATGCCGTGTCATGCTTATGGGACGTATTTTTTCATGGCGTCTGGCCCTCTCCACCAGGTGTGTCAGGCTTCCACACCACCGGATTCAGATCTCGGCACCACTGCACACTGATTTGATTGTTTGGACTGAGTTTATTTCTCAGTACAATGGTCATACATGCTTTCAGGAGGATGAGATAACTAATGAGGAGCTATCCCTTTTTTCTGATGCCTCGGGGTCACTTGGTTTTGGGGTGATATTTGATGACCAGTGGTGCGCTGAACGATGGCCAGAATCATGGCATGTTTTAGGCTGGGTTTCCAACTTAACCTTTTCCCCATAGTGGCGGCTGTCGCTATTTGGGGACCTGTTCTGCGGAATAAGCGCATTTTGTTTTGGACTGACAATATGAGTGTAGTTCATGCGATTAATCATTTATCTTCCATGTCCCCCCCGGTCATTAAGTTACTCAGGTCGTTAGTACTTAGCTGTTTGGAACTTAACATCTGGTTTCGTGCCCGTCATGTCCCTGGTTTTCGCAATTTCACTGCTGATGCCCTTTCTCGTTTTGATTTACAGAAATTCCGAGAGCTTTGCCTTCGCGCCCAGCTGGACGGCTTGCCCTGCCCTGTCAGTTTGTGGAACCTCCTTCTCAGCAACTGATTCCATTGGTGAGAGCTTCTGTGGCTCCTGCGACGTGGCAAGCTTATGGTAAGGCGTGGTCGGAATGGCTGAATTTTGTCGGGCAATCCCCAGTTGACAGTTCTGAACCTGCCCATTTGGCGGTTACAGTTCAGTATTTGATCTATTTGCGTGATGCTGGCTTTTACAGGTCGGTGGCACAGAGTCGCTTAACTGGCATCGCCTTCCATTTCAAGCTCCGCGGCTGGTCGGATGTCACAAAATCTTTTATCAGTCGGGCTGTTCGTGGTTGGTGTCGGTTGACCCCCCGCCGGGAGCATAGACGGCCTATTTCTTTTGCATTGTTGGCTCGCCTCATCGGAGCCGTTCGTAATTTTTGTTCATCCCCTTTTGAATCTGCTCTTTTTGCGGTTTCCTTTGGATTGGCCTTTTTTGGCGCTTTGCGAATTGATGAACTTCTGTCCTTGTCAAAGCACCGTCCTGGTGGCCTCCGCCACAATGATGTTACAGTTTGCAACGGGGGGTTGCCTATTCGCATCCGTAAGTCGAAAACGGATCCGTCTGGCAGAGGCTCATGGATCCCCTTATTCTCTATCCCTGGCCCTGTTTGCCCCATTGTTTTGGTTAACAACTATTTAGCAGTGCGCCGCTCTGGTGTGTCATTCTTTTCTCACGAGGATGGTTCACCACTCACAAAGTTTCAGTTTTTGTCCCTCTTTTGTAAATGCGTTCGTTCGTTTGGCTTAACCCCTACCGAATTTGGTACACACTCCTTTAGGATAGGTGCTGGGACCGAGGCCGCGAGAGCTGGTTTGTCTAATTCTGAGATTCAGCGCATCGGTAGATGGCGTTCTTCTTGCTTTGCGTGCTACGTTAGACCTGATTTATTGCTTCACTAATTGTTTCTCTCCATAGGCGGCGCAAGGCCGGCGGTGTGGCTGTTGGGCCACTCTTATATTTTTTGGGCTGGCCAGAGAGCGGCATATCGTCTGGGCGGAAGGACTCTCGGTTTTCGCGGCCTCGATGTGCATTGGAGAGGCATCAGAGGCCTGATGTGGCCGCAGGTTCTCCCAGAGGTGGTTGGCATCGCTCAAGTTGACTCGTCTCCGGCGATCCTAGTCCTACATGCCGGGGGCAATGATCTTTGTTCCTGTCGGCTTGCAGAGCTCCAGACTACTATGAGGTCTGACGTGGACAAATTCCATGGTTTCTTTCCCGAGCTGGTCCTCATTTGGTCGGAGGTAATCCCCCGCGTTGCATGGCAGGGGGCTCGCGATGCGGCAAGGGTTGAGCAGTCACGCCGTACTCTGAACGCGAGAATGTCCCGTTTCATTCGCTTTAAGGGTGGTGTAGTCGTCAGACACAGACAGCTGGAGGGGGACAACTCCAGCCTTATGTTGCCAGATGGCGTCCATTTGTCAGACATTGGCCTCGACATTTTCCTATCGGGACTCCAGGATGGCATCGAGCAGGCACTCCTTTTGTTGGGTGGGGGTAGGAGTGCTGTCTAGGGAATTTGCTCCTCCGTGGCGGTCAGTTTTGGAATTGTGGAGATCAAGTGAAGGCTGATTGCCCCGGGAGTCCGGCCTGGCATTACGCCTCGTCTTGATAGCAGTATAGATTGGTTGGATATTTGCACAAATTAATGTAAAATTGTGACCGACCTCAACCCATCAAAAGATGAGAGTTTTATATATTTGCACTTGATTATCTCTCCAATAAAGTTTACTTGTTTTATTACAAAGGTGTGTTTTGTTCGGGCATGGGGGGGTTGGTTCGGTGGTGGGGTCTCAGCAGTCTCCATAATGTGATAAGTGTTGTGTTGAAAAGGACAACTGGGCCACTAGGCTAGGTGTGCCCAGGACTTCCTTGTATAAAGTTAGCACCCGTTGTGCTCCATACCAGAATTAACATGACCTAAAAACCTGTTGTGCATGCTGAAGAAATGAAACAAGGTCAGGAACGCTCTGAGCACACCCAGAGCCTACGTTGGGGGTTCAGGGCAGGTATCCCATAGTGTTGTTGATGTTCAATTTGATGCATTTGGTCAGAGTGCTGCAAGGTGCAAAAGTGAAAGTTCTATGTAAAAGGGAATGTTTATTGCCACAAAGGTTTTATATGTGAAGTATGTGAAAGTTTGTAACATTTTAAGAAACCATGCCTCCCATAAAGGGAAGAAATGTTACAGTTTTCCAGCATAACCAAAATTTTGCAGTTTTCCACTGTTTTGCTTTATTTCCAGCTTGCAGACGTGCTGGGATTCCCTGCACCTCGTTTGGGGTGCAGTTTTCATCTCAGATACAGAGGAGGTCATCACTGGTAAAACCACCACAATCCACCACAACACAGTTAGTTGCCCTCTCACCGGGACTGGGCTAGGGTAGAGACTTAGGGAGCGGCCATCACAAATGTAGTAGACCCTCTGCTCACTAGTTCAGGAACTCGAGGGGGAGAAACTTGACACGAGGAGTAAGGCGACACACACACACAGCCATGCAGTCAGTGGTCATACAGTGACAGACAGGGAACAAGTGAGACTTGGAGGACACGGTCGCTCAGGAGAGAGCTACGATATAGTCCCAGCGTATCTTCAAGCTGCCGGGACTCACACCACACAGGGAGGAAGAACTCGCAGAGAAACCCACCGGTTCTGACCTCCGAACTATCTGGGATTGGCTGGTGCCCATGACAACGGGGACCGGCAGTCCGAGGGCAGCGACATTTCAGTGAGTAAAGCTTTGATTGCAACCCGTGTCGCTCCCTTTCTTCACCACCTCCAACCCTGCGCTCTTTTAATAGTTTGGCCTACTACTCCCAACATCCTCCCTGGGGCCTGAGCTCTGCCTGTGGAGAGCTATAGCATCCAAGCTGCGTTATCATCCGCCCCACAGAAGACCTCCCGCAGTGGCGGCTGAGACTTGACCGCACACCACATGTGGCCTCACGAATAACTACAACTCCAGTCTCATCATTCCCCCATTTATTGACACCGCCGGAGTCACGGAACCGCACCTGGCTGCTGTGACAACCCGAATCGACACCAGCTCGGTGACGAGTAACCCTTGGGACCCCATGGGCGCATCACATGTATTTAAGAAATAGAGAGTCAATTTCTTATTTTATATCACGTTTTTATTTAAATAAAATAAAATTAGCAATCGTGCAATTTTCACGCTGACGATTGAGGGTTTTTAGACTCCTAATTCCTGTCCTTGTACGAAGAGTTTACAGAACTTTTCTTATCATCAGAGGCAGGATTATGTACAATGACAGAAGATTCAATACTCAGCTGATAACACAGGATCCACATATCAGAATATATGATGGCATAGCTGACCCTGCTTCCGATCAGGATCCAATCATTGTGGCTATGTACATATGTTGTTTCTTGAAGCTAAAGAAAGGTAATGTCTACAAAAACCTCAGGGTTCTTTAAGGAAGGGTTTACAGAACGTTTCCTATCATCAGAGGTAGGATCACGTTTTGGGCAAAATAAAAGTTGATAAACTTTGGATCTTTTGTAAATCACTGTTCTCGTGGCATTCTGCATCCCTTACGAAAAAAACCTTCACGTTTTCATGAATGGAGATTACATTTTTCTGAAAAAAGCAAGTGATCATACATTGTTCTCTAAATCTAATCCCCAGTGTCTATATACAGTATATAGATATATATACACACCCACACAATGGGTAAAATAAGTATTGCACATGTCACTCACTTTTTAAATACATATATTTCAAAAGGTGCTATTAACAGCTATTTCTCAACAACCCATCCAACCCACACAGGCAAATAAATCAAACCATATATGTCCATAAATTAAGTTATGTGTAATAATGACACAAGTAAAAATCATTGAAATGTATTTAATACTTTGTATATATGCCTTTGTTGGTAATGACAGCTTCAAGACACCTCCTGTAAGGATATACTAGTGGCATGTATTGATCAGGTGTGATTTGGGATCATTCTTCCACAGAAACACTCTTCAAATCCTGAAGTACCCATGGGCTCCTTCTATGAACTCTAAGCTTTAGTTCATTCCATATATTGTATATTGGATTCAGGTCCGGTGATCATCTCAGCCATTTTAACAGCTTTATTTTGATTCTCTGAAGTCAATTGAGAGTTTCCTTGGCTGTTTGTTTGGGATCATTGTCTTGTTGAAATGTGTACCCTTGTTTCATCTTCATCTTCCTGGTTGGTGGCAGCAGATCTTTATCCAGAATGTCCATTCATCCTTCCTTAAATTACATGAAGTTTGCCAGTGCCATCTGCTGCAAAACCGACCAATACCATGATGTTTTCAGGTCCAAACGTCAATGTTGGTATGGTGTTTTGGGGGTCATATGCAGTACATTTTGGCCTCCAAACATGATGTGTTTTATGGTATTTAAACAATTCAATTTTTTTCTCATGTGACCTGCCTAAATTCTACCATTATTTTGTGGTCTTATCTAAATGTTGTTGAACAAAATTTAACCCCTTCAAGACTTTTGACATACATTATATCAAAGGTTGTGTCCCTGCTTTTGATGTGGGCTCTCATGCCAATGTTCTGGACATAGTTATCGACTGTTATGATCACTATTAAGAATTATATGAAGATATCCAAAACTAGACTCAAAATGGCATTTGAACTGTACTAAGATACGGGACTTTCTGGTCATAAGTGATTATGCTGACTTAGCTTAATATAAAATGATGAAACACATATACATATACAGTATATCTCAGAACAAGCTCTTTTTGACGTTTACCCAATAGGAGACGTGTTATGTATTCTTGGCTCCTAGCCAACTGATTTCTTTAAATGTATCTGAACTTCTGTAATTAAAGCAGTCATATTTCCTACACAGATCCGCACATCAGTGATCTGTGGGAATGAATAGCATGCATGCAACTGACAAATGACTCATGATTTGGAATGCAGACGGTTTTAAGATGTGGATGCATAACTTGGATTGCATCACCCTAATTTATGCCCCCTTTATCACGAAGCCCACATTTTTACCTGCACATGATGATTGATTTAAGTACGCATGTGCAGCTCACAGGCACGGGTGGATCTGAGATCCACCCATTCCTGTTAAGCACTTAGATTGCGTTTTTTCATTGTATGCCAAATATGCTTCTCATTGTTAGTGAGTGTCCCATTATTCTGGAAGCTAGACCACCAAATCCCTTCAAGTGGCCACACAGGTAAAGTTCCTGTCTACTAAATTATATTGGGGTAGTAAGGGCATATATAATTTAATAGAACCAGTCACCAGGTCAAAAGAAGTGGTTTTTGTTCTTATTTTATTCTTGTTTTTCCCCAGAACATTTTTTTTTTTCAAATCAACCATTTGGATCCAGAGATACAGGACAATTAATTTAGTTCTGATTTTTAAGTTCTCTACCAAGGAGGTGTGATTTACAGGATTATCTGGACACGTGTCTTTAGGCTGCTCTGCATTATTGCCCTGCGAGCCACACTTCCCTTGGTAAATGCCATGAAAATTAACCCTAAATAAATAGGCCCATATCTTTGGTACCGTTTGGCAAATTTTAACAAAATCAACAATGGAGTACTCAGAGGAGCAGCAGGAATAAATTCAGAGAAAACCTGACCACTTTTGACCTGGTGACAGGTTTCCTATAAAGAGAGAGAGAGGTATACATACATCTCTATCTTATGACTGAGCCCTACCACTCACATGGGGATGAACAAGCCAGGAGAAATGTACTACATCTAATTAACAAGTCCCTAATCACACTAGAAGAAACCCTAAATCTGACCCTGATTTGTCCCTGCCTGACCGTGGAGAATGACACCATAAAATAATACAATGGGGTTGCCACTCATTGTCGGCTGACCCTGAGTAACCTTAACTGCACATTCAGCTATAGATAAAGTTTAATACGAAATAACAATGAACATAAATGAATTACACACAAGCTGAGGTGGAGACACAGCTAAAACTGTGTAAACACTATTGTACAGGGAAAACGGAGAAAAATGGAAAAACTCAAAAGATTTATGGAATACGTAGAAACCCTCCAAATCCCAAACATAACACAAAGGGGAGGATACTGGTAAAAGAAAATCCCGAACACACCGCAGGGAAAAGCAAAATAGATTATTCAGCAAGGAAATCCTTAACTGAAAAGCTGAGACTCAAAAACTTCCATTTATCCAGGAATATAGCCAGTAATAAAGGTGTGTGCATGGTGAGTATAATTAGACCCTCCCAAGATGAGATTGGGCAAACAAATCGATGAAGTGAAAACACCTAAATGGAAGGCAGAGTAAAAAGGAAAGGCAAAAGAACCATCAGCACTTGGACAGAGACAAAACAGGCTGTGGTCCAATAGAGAGAAAAACTGAAAATATACCCCCAGAAGTCACCAGATTGAGCCCTGGAGTTGCGCCGAGACACTCAGCATTTGATGGCTAGATAGGATGGTCAAAAATGTTCAACTGGATCCTTTGCATGTACCTAGTCGGATCTTGGAAGAATACAAGTAGGGTTTGGATTTAAATAGATAGATAATCTTTATTTCTATAGCACCAACATATTCTGCAATGCTTTACAATTCAGAGGTTCATATACAAGCAATACTTATAGAAAATACAATAATTAAAGCAACGAAGACAACCTTGCTCGTGAGAGCTTACAATCTACAATGAGGTGGGGAAGGATGACAGGGTACAGGTGCTTATTTACAATTGTGGCGCCCTGGACTAGCCAGGTCGTCACAGGTACTACAACACAACACAACACCCCCACCCCGAGATAGGCACATCAGTCAGATATAAAATCCTTGTTGCCTCCCTCCAGGGGCTGATGTCCACACCAGGTAGGGTGGAGCCAGGCGGTTGACCCCACCCACTGAGGAGTTCACAGTCCTGGAGGCGGGAAAGGAAGTCAGATGAGTTAGGGAGGTCAAAGAGTGAGGCGTAAAGTAGTAGTTTAGGAGCAAACTGACTGTGTCCGGGTACGTGGCCCGGGCACCAAGAGCAAGGTTGGCAGACGGTGGTGGCCGTCTGCAGGAGAGGCAGATCAACGCGGAACCGTAGGACCGGGGACGGGCGGTGGCCCGCCGGTACCGAACCGGGGAACGAAGTGAAGTCAGCACAAACCGGCAGGGCCTGCGGACCCCGACCAGGCTTGGAGTCGCCGTTAAACAGGTCAAATCCGTTAGTGACCGAAACCCCAGGGGTTTCCAAACAGCCAAGACCCGAGTGAAGGCAACCGTCCAAACAGCAAAAGGGAAATACAGCTACCGCCACAGCTAGAGTTCCCAGGGCCAGAGCCTGCGGGCAAAAGGGCTCCTCCAGCACATATCCATGCTGGGGAGCGGGTTACCGGTGGGAAGCCATCGGGACCAAAGATACACAAAAAGGTGCAGGGAAAGGCAGCCACCACCAACCGTCCGGGAGAAACCACAGCAGCCGGCTGCGGGACCCGTCCATCCAGCCGTTTGTTTTACCAGAGACTTGCATCCATTTGTGTCTGAGTGAGTTCTACCGTGCCGTCCGGCACCGCGCTGCGCAGTTCAAGCGCCCCCTGCACCTTGCCCGACCCTGCCTCCCCGTCACCTCACCGGGCCTCGAGACCACCAACCCCTACCCACGGAGGGGGGAAACAACATCCCAGCTGCTCCCTGCCATCGCTCCCGGGATCCCCGTCAACAGCAGCGGTGGTGTCCAACCTCACCACAACCCGTGGGTGGCGTCACGGACCAAATCCCCAAACCACACTACCCCCTTTCACTCACAGGCGAGGAGCGCCGCTCGAGTCCCCGGATCCGGCCCAACGCTCGAGCCACTGAGGAGCAGCAGCAGCAGCGCCGGACCCGAGCGTGGTGATCGCAGCGCCCTCCCCGCCCGCGACACAATGACAGTCCAGCCATCTCAAAGAAAGAAATGGGGGGTAGATAAAGGCTGCCTGAACCAATCAACCAATCTTTGAGTTGCTTTTGGGTGTGGTGGAGCTTGACAGAGAGTTATGTTGTGAGAGGTTGTGGAGAGGGGCTATTTGCTCTTAATTCGATTAGGGAGTGTGATAAGCCACCCTAAAAAGATGTGTTTTTAGGGAGTGTCTGAAGCTGAGTAAGTTGTGATTCGTCCTAGCTTCTTGGGGTGGAGCGTTCCAGAGGATTGGTGCAGCTCGGGAGAAGTCTTGGATCCGGGAGTGGGAGGTTCGGGTTAGTGTGGATGGTAGTCGAAAGTCGTTTGCAGAACATAGAGAAGGGGTACGGAGATAGACAGAGAGGAGGGTGGAGATGTAGGGTGGTGCCGCACTGTGCAGAGCTTTGTGGGTGAGAACAAGCAATTTGCATTGGATCCTGTGATGTATGGGCAGCCAGTGCAATGACCGCCACAGAGTGGAAGCATCTGAGTAACGGTTAGCTAGATAGGTAACCCTGGCTGCAGCGTTAAGGATAGACTATATAGGAGAGAGTCTAGTTAGGGGGAGACCGATTAATAGAGAATTGTAGTAGTCAAGGCGGGAGTGGATCAGGGCCATGGTGAGGGTTTTTGTAGTTTCCATGGTGAGAAAGGGGCAGATTCTAGAGATGTTCTTGAGGTGCAGGTGGATACTTAGATATTTCTATTTAGGCAAGACAATGAGTATGGGTACCGGGAGGCCCATAGGATCCAAGGTTGGTGACAAACCCAGGTCATTATTTTAAACTTCTGCAATATATGTTTCCTGAAGCCTTAATATACAGTACTTTATCAGCTCAGAAGAGCATCATTATTTCAATGGGGAGAGGGAAACAAGCAGTTGCAGAACATCTCTTAAAATTGTAATAACTCATTAATTACAGAGTAGAATCTAATAACTACAACTGAAATTCAATCCATGATACTTTCCCTTTTGCTGCAGTGCACAATAATCTAACCTGGAGAACAATGCTGTGAATGAGTTGTATATATTTGCCAATCTGGTTTCCTGGGAGTGGAAGACATATTTAGCTCTGTGGATGGGGGTTTAGCATGTCAGACATTGTTGCAATGACCCGGTGGCTGCTCTGAGCCGTCCAAGGACAAAAACAAAGAGGTGTTCAACACACTATTCATAATGCATTATTGTTCATTAATTTATCTTATCTTGTGCAGTGTGAGGTAAACGGAATCTTCCGCAGCATATTAGATCCTTAATACCTGAGAGGATACATATTTCTTTCATTTGAACACAGTCACCATTTGCATAGTATGTACATAATAAAACAGGAAATATGGTATTGCTCTATACTTCTCCGCAGCTATAATTGAAAAAGAGAAAATAAATTAGCTGCTTGTGATTTAGGGTCAGAAAAAAGAAAAAAACACATCTATCCACAGCTGATAAAGGACTATCCTTTACCTATCACTACGCCTACTGGGTTTCCCAATCTCCCAGCTTCACGTTATTTAAGATACATGTATAAAAAATGTAATTTGCATTATAAATTGAGCCTGGAAAGGTAAATGTATCATAGAAGAAATGAAATTGAGCGTTCACCATTATTTGTAAGAGAATAGACAAGTGCATGAGGCCACCGCCACCTCCAGAATTTCACAATTTCTACAATTTTGTTTATAAATATCTATTAAAACCTTTGAATGCGATGGTAACTAAATCATCTAAAATGTAGGATCTTGGATATTGCACATAATTGTAGACATGATACTGCTGTGTGTGTTGGGGGGTAGTAATGTCCTACAAGATATGAGGTCTTCAGTATAGATGAGCGAACCTCTTAAGGCTCGAGTTCGGTTCTGTTCATCGATCTGAGGCTCCGTTCGACAAACCGTTCGACGAACCTCTCGAACCCCATTGAAAACAATGGCAGGCAAACACAAACACATAAAAACACATAGAAAACACCTTCAAAGGTGTCCAAAAGGTGACAAACAACTCCCAAGACACCACAAACACATGGGAAAGTGACAAGGACATATACTCATGCGAAAACAAAACAGCTGGACGAGGAAAAAGAGGAGGAGACACAGATATTGGCATGTCATGCCCTTCTAAAATCATGTATAACACAGCAAGCGGACTCCAACCGGAGTCTCCCTTTTTTCCAAAAATTGGGCCCCACAAACACCCCTTCAGTGGCATCACTTGTGACCCAGTTGCAAACTGGACATGTTGATTAGCATCAAGCACATTCACAAATACGCCAGCCTTAACTGTCCCCGGGATGACACTGGGGTAGGTAGCAAAATCCTTGCTGAACCAAGACTTGTTCATCTTGGATCATTTTTAAAAACACATCAAGGGGACTCCAAGCAGAGTCTCTATTTTTTCCAAAAATTGGGCCCCACAGACACCACTTCAGTGGCATCACTTGTGCCGCAGTTGCAAACTGGACATGTTGATTAGCATCAAGCACATTCAAAAATACGCCAGCCTTACCTGTCCCTGGGATGACACCGGGGTAGCAAAGTCCTTGCTGATCCATGACTTGTTCATCTTGTATCATTTTTAAAAGCACAGCAAGGGGACTCCAAGCAGAGTCTCCCTTTTTCCCAAAAATTGGCCCACACAAACACCACTTCAGTGGCATCACTTGTGCCCCAGTTGCAAACTGGACATGTTGATTAGCATCAACCACATTCAAAAATACGTCAGCCCTAACTGTCCCTGGGATGACACCGGGGTAGCAAAGTCCTTGCTGATCCATGACTTGTTCATCTTGAATCATTTTTAAATAACACAGCAAGAGAACTCCAAGTAGAGTCTCCCTTTTTTCCAAAACTTGGACCCCACAGACACCACTTCAGTGGCATCACTTGTGCCCCAGTTGCAAACTGGACATGTTGATCAGCATCAAGCACAATCCAAATCCACAAGCCTTTACTCTCCCAGGATGACACAGGGGTAGAAAAGTCCTTGCTGATCCATGACTTGTTCATCTTGATGAACATTAGTCTGTCCACATTGTCACTGGACAGACGCGTGCGCTTATCTGTCAGCACACACCCAGCAGCACTGAAGACACGTTCAGAGACAACGCTGGCTGCTGGACACGACAAGATCTCCAAGGCGTAAGTGGAGAGCTCTGGCCATTTTTCAAGATTGGAAGCTCAAAATGAGCAAGGCTTCAGTTGCACACTCATAGCATTGATGTTCATTTGGAGATACTCCTGTATCATCCTCTCCAGCCGTTGACTATGTGTCAGACTTGTTGTCTCTTGTGGCCTTGCAAAGGATGGTCTAAAAAAAATTATGAAACGATTCAATAAAATTGCTGTTACCACTAGATACGGTGCTACTGGTACGGTTTGACTGATGATGATGAGACAGTCCCATGTTTGTCAAGTTACAACTGGGAGATTCACTCCGTGCACCACTGGTGTTTGCTGAAAAAGCCGAGCTAAGATCGAGTAACAGCTTTTGCTGATACTCCTGCATACATGCGTCCCTTTCTATGGCTGGAATTATTTCGCAAAATTTGGACTTGTACCGGGGATCTAAGAGTGTGGCAACCCAGTAGTCATCATTACTTCTAATTCGGACAATCCAAGGGTCATGTTGTAGGTAGTGCAGCAAGAAGGCGCTAATGTGTCTTGCATATCCCTGCGGACCAAGTCCTTGCTGTGTTTGTGGTGGTGAGGTGATAACTGGATAAATGGACAGGTGTGTACCATGCACAGGTGCTCTACCTTGCTTGGCAGCAAATGAACACTAAGGTAGTATCCCAGACAATTTTAGTATGTCCCTAAAAGTGGCAGCACAGTTTGCAATTAGAATTGCGTAGCTAAAAATGGACAGGTGTGTAGCATGCACAGGTGCTGTACCTTGCTTGGCAGCAAAGGAACACTGAGGTAGTATCCCAGACAATTTTAGTATGCCACTAACAGTGGCAGCACAGTTTGCATTTAGAATTGCGTAGCTAAAAATGGACAGGTGTGTACAATGCAGAGGTGGACTAGCTTTATTGACAGCTGAAGAAACAACACTGACTATCCCAGTCAATTTTAGTTTGCCCCTTACAGTGGCAGCACTGTGTGCAATTAAAATAGCGTGGCAAAAATGGGCAGGTGGCTAGAATGCACGGATGCTGTGGGTAGCAGGACAGCAAAGGAACACTAACTTAGTATTCCAGACACTTTTAGGATGCCACAAAAAGTGTCAGCTCTTTGGGGAAATAAAATTGCCTGGCAAAAATGGGCAGGTGGGTAGAATGCACGGGTGCTGTAGGTAGTAGGACAGCAAAGGAACACTAAAGGCCGCTTTACACGCTGCGATATCGTGACCGATATTGCTAGCGTGCGTACCCGCCCCCATCGGTTGTAAGACACGGGCAAATCGCTGCCCGTGGTGCACAACATCGCGCTGACCCGTCACACTACTTACCTGCCCTGCAACGTTGCTGTGACCGGCAAACCGCCTCCTTTCTAAGGGGGCGGTTCGTTCAACGTCACAGCGACGTTACAGCAGCGTCACTGAACTGCCGCCTAAAAGAAGCGGAGGGGCGGAGATGAGTGGCCGGAACATCCCGCCCACCTCCTTCCTTCCTCATTGCGGCCGTCCGCAGTTAAGGTGAGGTTCCTCATTCCTGAGGCGTCACACATAGCGATGTGTGCTGCCGCAGCAACGAGGAACTACATCGCTAGCTGCAGCAGCAGCGATATTCGAGAATAGGGGGGCATATCACCGATGAGCGATTTTGAACGTTTTTGCGACGATTCAAAATCGCTCATAGGTGTCACACGCAACGGCATCGCTAAAGCGACCAGATGTGCGGCACAAATTCTGTGACCCCAACAAGATCGCTTGAGCGATGTCGCAGCGTGTAAAGCGGCCTTAACTTACTATTCCAGACACTTTTAGGATGCCACAAAAAGTGTCAGCTCTTTGGGGAAATAAAATTGCGTGGCAAAGATGGGCAGGTGGGTAGAATGCATAGGTGCTATGGGTAGCAGGACAGCAAAGGAACACTGACTTAGTATTCCAGACACTTTTAGGATGCCACAAAAAGTGTCAGCTCTTTGGGGAAATAAAATAGCGTGGCAAAAATGGGCCGATGGGTAGAATGCACGGGTACTGTAGGTAGCAGGACAGCAAAGGAAGCCTCACTTTCTATCCCTGCCAATGAAAAAATGCACCAAGGAATTGCCAGAGCTGATGTAGCCAGACGCTGTTATCTAAAGCCCTGCACAGCGCTGACACGGACCTGCCTAGCAACTATGGCTATGAACGCCTGTAATGCAGCCCTGATAAGGGCTGAAATAACCAGTAGTCCCTAATCCCTAAAGCGGAGATTGCACTGTATGTCTATAGCGCGCACAGCAGCAGCAGAAGCGGTGACTGTCACCCACCCGCAGCAGACAGATAATGGCGGCGACGGGAAAATGGCCGGGTCTTATAAGGCAAGGACATGTGACATGCACAGACTATGACACATGCCCTTGCTTGTCTGGAAAAAATCCACTTTGCTGTGTGTGTGTCTGTGATTGGCTGACAGCCTGGCCCGCCCCACTGTACGCGCGGTTAGAAAAAAAAAAATGGCGATCGGCATTCTCTCAGCACTCAGCAGCAGCACTGATCTAAACCCCGTCCCCCTCGCACACTATACGCTGAATTTTGATAATAGCGTGATTCACAGTGACTCACACTATTACAGTGAAAAACCAGCTAGTAACTAAGGTAGCTAGGCTGTTTGTTGATCAAACCGTTCTCGAACGTAACTCGAACTGACGAACTTTTAGCAAAAAGCTTGAGTTCGTCGAAGGACTCGAATACCCCCCAAAATCATTCGAACATGAAATTGGCGAACCTCAAACATCGCTCAACTCTAGTCTTCGGTTTGACCAAGTTCAATACCTGCATGGAGTCTGCATGATCCCCAGACTAGTTAATTGAAATGTTTCAACAAGAAAAAAAAAATATAGTTATAGAATTTCAGTTTTTTGGTGACCACTCCTTTCTAAATGTAATAAAAACTGATCAAAAGGCCATATCTACCTAAATTTGTATCAAGTTTCCAGCTCATCACAAACATAAAAAAACAAGCCCTCACACAGATCAATCAACTTAAAAATAAAAATGGTACAGGTCTCGGAAAATGGAGGAAAAACATAAATTTCATTTAAAGATTTAGTCCTCCTTCATACATCCACGTCTCCAGTATGTATGACATCCGTTTTCACACGTGCCGGAGACATGGACACACGTAGACCCATTAAAATCAATGTGCTTGGTCACACATCCGTGTTTTCACATGGACCGTGTGTCTATGTGCAGCACATGCGTACGCCACACGGCGATATGTCTGTTTTCTGCCGGCAGCACGGGTGTCACGTGGACTGCACACTGTTGTGGTCCGTGGGACATAAGTGTGACACGTATCGGAGAAAATGCAGGTCACATAAATATAAAGAATTTTTATACTTACCTGTCTCAAGTGCTGCTGTCTCTGCCTCTGCTGTTACTTCCGGTCCCGCTCATTAATCTCATGAATATTCACTGCACTCACCACGGACCCAGAAGTAACAGCAGCGCTGGAGACAGGTAAGTATACCAGCTCATACTGTCCGTGTGCTAGCTGGATGTCACACAGATAGCACAGGGACAGCGCACAAAACACACACACACACAGACACACGCGCACACATACACACCTACACCACGGACCATGCAAATGTTTGTATTTTGCATAGATGTGTGAAAGAGGCCTAAAGATTTTTTTTCCTGTTTTCCAGTCCATTATATGGTAAAATTTTAGTTTGTCATTTAACACTACAACGCAACACCCAAAATAGATGTTGCCATATGGCTAAGTTTAAGAAAGAAAGGGGACGAAGAAACAAACATGTGAAAATGAAAAATGGCTGCAGGAATAAGGAGTTAAAGATGTTGTAGACAACCCTTTAGCTACTAAAGTTCTCTCATTAAACTAAAAAAGCACATACTTCACTGACTGATGCCATTCCAGCAACGATGTTACTGTGTCTCCCACTGGTCAGGTGACATTGTTATGCCAATTGAACGCTGCAGCCAATTAATGGTCTGGAGATGGACTGTAATCTTTAGGCCTCAGTTCAACTTGTGTGGCGTCCCTGGGGCTCCAGTCGCCACAGAATATTGCAGATCATTTAAGCTGTGGTATTCGCCTCGGGTAAAGAGGGGGTTAATCAGCGGTGTTCCACATTCACACTTTACATACAGCTTAGGAGCCTTCTCTCTGGGGAGCTGAACTAGGGTAGGCAGGTGGTTGGCCAACACGAAGCTTGTGAATGTCCCGGTCACTTGGACAGCCTCCTGGGGGGAGGATTCCACTTGGGGTAGAAATAGGAGCAAACACACAATCACTAGTCAGTCTACCCGGGACACCAGTTCTGGGACACGACACCAGCACCACTTTCTTCTCTTCACAGAGACTGCAGCTTGGAGAGGAGTGCTCAGCCCAGGTTCCTCCCGGCAGGAAGGGCAATTTTGGAAAAGGACTTTCTTCTTCTTTTAAACACCGGTGGCTTCTCCTAACTTATCCGGGGTTGACGGGGCCCATGACAGCGGGTGACCAGTACTACCTGGAACAAGTGGTACAAACTGTGAGTAAAGACACCTGGAACCGTAGCAACCAACTCAGACTCTTATTACCTGCACCGCTGCCCTGTGCTTCGGTGCTAAAGGTCATCACTACCAGCCTCATCATCCTTCCCTGGCCCGCTCCATCTATGGGGGGCGATGTCATCTCTGGTTGCTACTACCATCTGCCCTGGACGACAGCGACAGCACCGGCGGCTAATCCCTGTCCACATAACACAGGTGGCGTCACGACATTCATCCTACTACTACCCCCATCATCTTCCCTTCTGATTGGTGTACACCTTAGGGCACGAAGCCGAGCAGGCCACTATGACATCCCAGATAATCACACCGGCCCGATGACGAGCAACTCAGGTACAAAATTCCCCGTGCCTTACAACCCCTGGGTGCTACACTTGCGTTTTGCACAGACGAGTGCAATGCAATATAACCTTGGATTGTACTCGCACAAGTACAAAACTATAAAACAGTGTCCATCTGCGGTTGATTTCTCAAGCCATATCGGCATGAGAAAAGAATTGCAGCATGCTGCGTTTGGCAGCGAGTCTTGGGTCACATGCCCCTATACAAGTCTACGAGTGCGTGTGAAACATCGCACTGCACTCAGATGTTATCAGTGTGCAGTCCGATAGAGGGCGAGACAGGCAGTGGAGAGGAGGGAGAAAGTGCCCCCTCCCCTCTTTTCCACAGCTGTGATACGATCGCAAGATCAGATCACAGTCGCATGACCCTCGGCTCCCACTCGCAGCAGAGCAGGACCCAAGGCTCTTTAGCATATCACTTCTGATGCTCTAGCATCGGTGGCTATGTGCAAGTGGAACTGAGGCCTTAGATACTCCATCAGAGTGGAGTATTTGTTATTTATTTAATGTGGGACACTTTAGCGGTTAAGAAGGGGTTGTGCAGAAGTGGACAAATAATTTAAAATGAGAGTTTATGGGAGATAAATATTCCTTTATGCGTGTGCAGTGTCATGCATGAGAGTTATATTTTGGGAACCATAAAGTATCTCTGATGAAGGGCTTAAATTTGATGTGAAAAAGACCAATCCTAATCCATAATTCACCCCCATATCAAATTTATACTGACGAGCAAAAGGGTAACAATGTTTCTAACTTTTGACTTTCAGGCTCCATATCTCTCCGTCCACTACAGCTTTGAGCATGAGACGACGTTCATTTTATAGACAATCATCTTGACTATCTCATACATAAGTTTGACTTGCAACTATTTAGCATATGATTAGTAATGCAGATTCTTGTCATGTCACTGCATTGTTACTGTTTTGCTACTTAAAACCTAAAATTTAATTTGTATTATTTTATTATTTTATAAATCTACCTTTAGCTAAATTCTTCTGGGCTCTCCATCAGGTTCAAGCATGTCTTGACTGAAATCTGATCCCAGGTCTCTTCCAAACTTACCCAATGTTGGTGCATACTGGTCAACTCACAGCTTTTCTTCAACTCTACCCACAACTGTTCATTTGGATTGAGGTCTGCGGACTGTGGGGACAATCCAGCACTTCTACTTCATGGTCATTGAACCATTTGTTTGCAAGTCTCGACTTGTGCTTCAGGTTATTGTCCTGCTGGAACACTATGCCGTTCTTTTCATACCCTTAGCTCTCGGTCAAGTATCCAACGCCTTTGGCTGAGAAATGTCGCGGGCGGGGAGGGCGCTGCGCTCACCCACTGCTCGGGTCCGGCTGCTGCTGCTGCTCGCTCGGTCGGTGGCTCGAGCGGTGGGCCGGATCCCGGGGACTCGAGTGGCGCTCCTCGCCCGTGAGTGAAAGGGGTGGTTTGGTTTAGGGATATTGTCCATGACGCCACCCACGGTTTGTGGTGAGGTTGGGACACCACCGCTGCTCTGTACGGGGATCCCGGGAGCGTTGACAGGGAGCAGCTGAGATGTTTTCTCCCCTCCGTGGGTAGGGGGGGTTTGGTGGTCCCGGGGCCCGGTGGTGGAGGTCGGAAGGTGGGTTGCGGGGCCTGGCCGGGTGTATGGTCGCGGGGCAGCGCAGTGCCAGACGGCACGGTGGTACTTACTCAGCCAGTAACGCACACGGAGTCTCTGGTAAAACAAACGGCTGGATGGACGAGTCCCACAGACGGCTGCGGTATTTTTCCTGACCCCAGGTTGGTAGTGTAAGTCCTTTCCTGCACCTTCTTGTACGCTCCTCCTGTGCTCCGGTTTCCAGCTGGCTCCCCGGTTCGGTACCGGTGGACCACCGCCCAACCCCGGCTACCTACGGTTCCACCAAGACTGTCTTCCCGGCTCCCGCAGACGACCACTACCATCTGCTTGACTGCTACACAAGGGCCCTAGGCTCCAACCTAGGCCCCCGTCTGCTTCTGCCACTCTGCACACCTCCTCTCCCTTCCTCTGCCTGGACTTGTCTGAACTAGTTTCCTGCCTCAGGCCAGCTAGACTCTTCGGTGGGCGTGCCTATCTGCTTAACTCCGCCCACCTGGTGTGTCTGTCTGAACCCGAGGGAAGAAATCAGGTCTCACTGGGGATGACTGCTGTGACCTGCTGGGGGTGGGGGTGTGTGTGTTGTTACCTGTGGCCCCTGGCTAGTCCAGGGCGCCACATTCCCCCTTGGTTAAATGCAGACCGTCCGCGGGCTGCCCGTCCATCACCGGTTTTATTTTCACAACTGAAAAAGAAAATAAACAAGCATGTTCAGAAATCTTCCCTTACGGGAGGCATATCACTTCAACCGTTGCAAGAACAGTAAAACACTTTTAATAATAACAACGGAACGGGTCCTTCAGTCACCCACCCAAACAACCTGGCCCTGATGCTGCCCGTAAGAAGTGGGTAGCACCCCCTGACCCCAGTCCAGGAACGGGCCCAGATTTGTTAACGGGACGGGTACTTCGCTGCCGTTGCGGCCGGGCGGACTGCCGGAGCCGTCGTCATCTCCGTCGCGGCCGGGCGGACTGCCGGGGCCGTCATCATCAGCGGTGCAGCCGGGATGGAAGCCGGGACCGGTGGCAGGGCGGTGACGAAGGTAAGGCCTGGAGACACCAGGTCTGGGCCCTCCCTCACAGACACTGCGAGCTCCGCTACCAGTGACAGGGGTAACGGGTTGGTCGGGGCATTGGCCGCGGGCACGGGCACTGAGGTGTCAGCGGTGCCGGACGGACCGGACATCTCGTGCAGCGGTGCTCCAGGAACCAAATACTTGCAGAGTCCTGGCGTCCCTGCTTCCACAGCCACGGTTCACATGCGGCCGGACGCCATCCGTGCCCCCTTGGTTTCTTTCCGGCACCTCCTCTTCAGGGGCGGAGCTTTGGCTTTCGCGCCTCCACTGCTTGGGAAGACGCTCGAACGGGGAATTTTCGCGCCCAAGATGGCGAATTCTGAATATTTTCGCCCGGACACCTCCGGCGGGACACAAGGCGCACCTCTACCAGACGGCAAAGCGGTAAGATCCTGTTCGTGACGCCAAGTTGTTGCGGGCGGAGGAGGGGACGCTGCGCTCACCACGCTCGGGTCCGGCGCCACTGCTGCTTCACTTGCTGCTCGGTGGCTCGAGCGGTGGGCCGGATCCGGGGACTCGAGCGGCGCTCCTCACCCGTGAGTCAAAAGGGGAATGGTTTGGGGGATTTATTGTCCGTGACGCCACCCACGGTTGTGGTGAGGTTGTGACACCACCGCTGCTCTGGACGGGGATCCCGGGAGCGATGACAGGGAGCAGTTTGGATGTTGTTTTTCCCCTCCGTGGGTGGGGGGGGGGTTGAGTGTCCCGGGGCCCGGTAAAACAAACGGCTGGATGGACGGGTCCCACAGACAGCTGCGGTGGTTCTTCTCCCGGTAGGTTGACGGTGACTGCCTTTTCCTGCACCTGTGTTATGTTCTTGGTTCTGGTGGCTTCCCACCGGTAACCCGCTCTCCAGCTTGGATGGATGCTGAGGGAGCCCCTTTTGCCCGCAGGCTCTGGCCCTGGGAACTGTAGCCTTGGCGGTGGCTGTATTTCCCTTCACAGTTTGAGCGGTTGCCTTCAATCGGGTCTTGACTGTTGGGAAACCCCGGAGGTTCCCTTCGCTAACGGATTTGACCGGTTTTATGGCGACTCCAAGCCTGGTCGGGGTCTGTAGGCCCTGCCGAATGGTGCTGGCTTCTCTTCGCTCCCCGATCTGGTACTGGCGGGCCACCGCCCGTCCCCGGTCCTTACGGTTCATGTCAATCAGCCTCTCCTGCAGACGGTCACCACCGTCTGCCAACCTTGCTGTATGTGCCCGGGCCACGCACCCGGACACGGTCAGTCTGCTCCGCTACCACTTCACTCTTCAACTCCCCAAACTGAACTGAACTGAATTCCTCTCTTCTTTTTCCCGCCTCCAGGACTGTGAACTCTTTGGTGGGTGGGGCCAACCGCCCGGCTCCACCCCCTGGTGTGGACATCAGCCCCTGGAGGGAGGCAACAAGGATTTTTGTCTGACCTTGATGTGCCTAGCCGGGGTGTGGGGTGTGTTGTTGCAGTATCTGTGACATCCTGGCTTGTCCAGGGCGCCACATTCCCCCTTAGTAAAATGCAGACTGTCCGCGGGCTGCCCGTCCATCACCAGTTTTATTTTTTTTTGTTAACTGCAAAAGATAGAAAATGGTAAAAACATGTAAAAATCCCAAACATTTTACAACGGTACGGCTTCCGCTCTTCTCCCACCCAAACAACCTGGCCCTGATGCTGCCCCTAAGAAGTGGGCAGCACCCCTTGACCCCAGTCCAGAACCAAGTTGCCCGAGCAGGTACGGTCTCTTTCAGGGGACCCGCATCCATGGGGTCCCCTGAACCCCCGGAGGATTGCCACCGGTTACGGTAGTGGCGGGCCTGGGCCATCCCTTTCCTCCAGGCCCATCCTCCAAATCAGCCTCTCCGGAGGCGGTAACGGTTTCAAGCCAACATTTATTTACATACGACAAGTTCGTGGTTGCCCTGCAAGTTCTCGGGCTTGTCCGTAAGCAGTTTCTTACGCAACGGTTGCAGAAAGTCCCTACGGGGACCAGTTGCCGGCAACGGCCGGTTCAATCACGGTTCCAATAAGATAACTTCTTCGGTTGATTCAATCTTATCATTCAAACTTTTACCTATACTGGTGATCCCAACGAGGACAACTTGCAGCGGGCCTCCGCTGCCATCACTCTGACTCTTCCGCTGAGGTGGCCTCATCCTCTGCTACTAACATTTCGAACATGCAGTGACAGGCCTGTTGGGAGAGGGGTGCCCGGTATCCATTTCCACCGGTGCGCGGGCTATAGAAAACCACCGGCCCTCCTTCGTAGCGGAGACACTCGCTCGCCTTCTCGGACTCAGAGGTGGGCTCGGCGCCGGGGCCAAAGTCATTATCATCTGTCCCTGCGCCAGGCGGGTTGCCGCCAGCTGCTGCAGTCTCCGGGTTTCCGGCACTCAGCACGTCAGGTTCTACTGTTGTAGCACAGGGCAGCAGGTCAGGTCGGTCAACACTGAGGCGCCCCATGGGTAATGGCAGGGATGATACGAGGGCCGAGACCGGACCGGGCCCCCCAGCCGCAGTGGCTGGTCCTTGTGGGACATGGAGGCATGGGTCACTTGCCGGCTCCATCACGTCGGCTCCCATCTCATACATCGGGGTAGTCGCAACCAGCGTTTCAACCTCATTGGTCCACTGCTCCATCATGAGGTATATCTGATTCTGTTGGCGTTGGTTGAATTCAATTACTCTGGCTTTCATCCACGCCACGGTCCCGGGCTCGGACACGGAACCTGGCGCGATCCCTGTCGGGGACTCTGATACATCTTCGTTAAGGAGCCGTGGCAGCTCCCAGAGGAGCGGTTCAGGGTGGCCCCGAGCGTCTGCAGCCGGTCGGTCCGCTGGGGCGGATTGGCAGGGTACCGCTACCGGTTGGGCGGGTAGCGGGCCTAGTGGCGGGGCGGCAGCGACTAACACGGGTAGCGGGGGAGGCGGCAGGATGAGCGGGTGCAGGCCGGGCCCCCCAGCCGCAGTGGCCGATCCCTCGGGAATACAGGGGCGTGGGTCCCTTACCCGCTCCTCCGAATCTTCCTCCACCTCGCGTCTCCGCATAGCAGCCACCACGTCCACCATGTCAGCCTCCCACTCCTCCAGGAGGAGCTGCATGCGGGCCTGCAGACGGTTACTCAGCGGGGCGGTCCGGTCCTTCACCCACGCCACGGTGCCTGGCGCGGGGACTACGGGGTTGTTGGTTGGACTGTGCATCTCGGCAATGGTGCTTTCCAGGAACCCAGTATGGCCGCAGAGTCCTGGTGTCCCTGCCGTTATAGCCGTGGCTCACATGCGGCCAGACACCATCCGTCCCCCTTAGTCTTTTTCCGGCTCCTACTTTACAGGGGCGGGGTTTCGGATTTCCTGCCTCCACTGCTCGAGGAGATGCTCGAGCGGGGACTTTTCGCGCCCAAAATGGCGGCTTCTCAAAATTTTTGGCCGGACACCTCCGGCGGTCACAAGGCGCACCTCTACCAGACGGCAGAGCGGTAAGATCCTGTTCGTGACGCCAAGTTGTCGCGGGCGGGGAGGGCGCTGCGCTCACCCACTGCTCGGATCCGGCTGCTGCTGCTGCTCGCTCGGTTGGTGGCTCGAGCGGTGAGCCGGATCCCGGGGACTCAAGCGGCGCTCCTCGCCCGTGAGTGAAAGGGGTGGTTTGGTTTAGGGATATTGTCCGTGACGCCACCCACGGTTTGTGGTGAGGTTGGGACACCACCGCTGCTCTGTATGGGGATCCCGGGAGCATTGACAGGGAGCAGCTGAGATGTTTTCTCCCCTCCGTGGGTAGGGGGGGTTTGGACGTCCCGGGGCCCGGTGGTGGAGGTCGGAAGGTGGGTTGCGGGGCCTGGCCGGGTGCAGGGTCGCGGGGCAGCGCAGTGCCAGACGGCACAGTGGTACTTACTCAGCCAGTAACACACACGGAGTCTCTGGTAAAACAAACGGCTGGATGGACGAGTCCCACAGACGGCTGCGGTGTTTTTCCTTATCCCAGGATGGTAGTGTAAGTCCTTTCCTGCACCTTCTTGTACGCTCCTCCTGTTCTCCGGTTTCCAGCTGGCTCCCCGGTTCGGTACCGGTGGGCCACCGCCCAACCCCAGCTACCTACGGTTCCACCAAGACTGTCTTCTCGGCTCCCGCAGACGGCCACTACCGTCTGCCTGACTGCTACACGAGGGCCCTAGGCTCCAACCTAGGCCCCCGTCTGCTTCTGCCACTCTGCACACCTCCTCTCCCTTCCTCTGCCTGGACTTGTCTGAACTAGTTTCCTGCCTCAGGCCAGCTAGACTCTTTGGTGGGCGTGCCTATCTGCTTAACTTCGCCCACCTGGTGTGTCTGTCTGAACCCGAGGGAAGAAATCAGGTCTCACTGGGGATGACTGCTGTGACCTGCTGGGGGTGGGTGTGTGTGTGTGTTGTTACCTGTGGCCCCTGGCTAGTCCAGGGCGCCACAGAAACACCCCCATATCATCTGGCTTCCTCCACCAAACTTGACAGTTCCTTTATTTATCAATCTGTTAGCTCCTTTTTCCTTTGTGTTTTCCACACCCATTTGCACCTATCAGAGCCTAGTCAACTGACTTTCATCTCATCGCTCCAAATCACCTGTTTCCAATCTTCTACTGTCCACTTTTCATACTTTTTTGAAAACTCTAGCTGACGCTTCATTTGACGATATTAAAATTGAGGCATCTTCACCTTTTTTTGGGCCACCATGGTACTTGCACAGACATCTGTGATCTCACAATTACGAGGCATACAAGCTGCTTCCACTGCTGTGTTTGTAGTGCCAGAACTGATAGACTTTGTGATGAGCTGTCTTATTGACTCCGCTATTTTACCTGTACGTCACCTCTTGGTTTTTGAATAGCTGTACGGACATAATTTTGTATTCTTCCTACTGTCATGGCCTCACATGATGCAATTTTCTTGGCAGAGAGACTGCTATCAATGAGCTAGAACATGCACTATCACTGTTCTTGTGAAATCTTCATGGTTGCTCCTCAATTCAAACCAGACACCTTTCATTTAGGAATCAAACTACCGTAATAAAGCCCTGAGTTATTAGGAAATGTGAGCAGGGGCAGATTAAGGGTAACCAGGGCCCCGGGCTGTTCAGGCTCTGTGGGCCCCCCCATCCCTACACAGGTCATGTGACGGGTCCATCATCATACACCTGAAACAGATCATTTCTGAAAAATAGTTGCCAAAGCTATAACCTAAAAAGCGTCCAAATACTAAACAGTGCTCAAACGCATGTGAACGCTGGCATGCTGATAAACAGGATCCTGTTTGGCCAGAAACAAGCCTGGCGTGATCAGTCTCTCCTCTCTCTCTCCTCTCTCCCCTCTCCCCCCCTCTCCTCTCTCCCTCTCTCCTCTTTTCTCTCTCTCTCTTTTCCTCTCTCCTCTCTGCTCTCTCCTCTCTCTTCCTCTCTGCTCTCTCTTCCTCTCTGCTCCTCTCTGCTCTCTCCTCTCTCTTCCTCTCTGCTTTCTCTTCCTCTCTGCTCCTCTCTGCTCTCGCCTCTCTCTTCCTCTCTGCTCTCTCCTCCTCTATTCTCCATTCTTCTTTCTTCTCTCTTCCCTCTCCTCTCTGCTCTCTTCCCTCTCCTCTCTGCTCTCTTCCCTCTCTTCTCTGCTCTCTCCTCTCTGCTCTCTCCTCTCCTCTCTGCTCTCTCCTCTCTCTCCTGTCTCTCTTCTCCTCTCTCTTTTGCCCCCATGCGTCTGAATATCCAGTCTGTCACGTTCAGTTCCCCTCATGTTAAAAAAACGTAGTGTGAAAGCAGCCTAATCACAGTAGGCTTTTTTAAGACAAAAACAACCTCTCTCTCTCTGATTTAGGCCCCTTTCACACGTCAGTGATTCTGGTACGTTTGTGCTTTTTTTTAAACGTACCAGAATCACTGACATACGCAGACCCATTATAATGAATGGGTCTGCTCACACGTCAGTGATTTTTCACTGCACGTGACTCCGTGCGGCGTACCCGCGTGTGCGTGATTGCCGCACGGAGACATGTCCATTTTTTTCTGGCATCACTGATGTCCCGCGGACCACGCAGTGGTGTGGTCCGTGAAACACGTGCCAGAAAAAAACGTGCTTCTAAAATAAAAAACATTTTAACTCACCCGGCTTCAGCCGCGCTCTCTGCAGCCTGTTCTCCCTGCTGCTTCTGAGCCGGCTGATTACTGTCGCGCATATTAATGATGCACGACACAGCCGACCCGGAAGCAGCTGCTGCGGGGGTCACCGCCAGCTGGATGCTGCACCGCGGGAGCGATCAGGACTATGGAGAGCGGGAGCGGGCACAGGTGAGTTAGGGCGGCTTTGCACGTTGCGACATTGCACGTGCGATGTCGATGGGGTCAAATCGAAAGTGACGCACATCCGGCGTCGCAGTCGATATCGCAACGTGCAAATCCTTTTTGATACGATGAACGAGCGCAAAAGCGTCGTTATCGTATCATCGCTGCAGCCTCCGACATTTCCATAATGCCGGTGCAGCAACAGGTGCGATGTTGTTTCTCGCTCCTGCGGCAGCACACATCGCTGTGTGTGAAGCCGCAGGAGCGAGGAACATCTCCTTACCTGCCGCCGGCTGCAATGAGAAGGACGGAGGTGGGCGGGATGTTTACATCCTGCTCATCTCCGCCCCTCCACTTCAATTGGCCGCCTGCCGTGTGACGTCGCTGTGACGCCGCACGACCCCCCCTTAGTAAGGTGCCTTGGAGGGGGGTTACAAAAATGCTGAATTTCAGCAAAGCAAAGTTTGATCAGCTTAGAGAAGACCTTCGCCAAATTGATTGGGACAATGTCCTCAAAAATGGGAGCACAGAAAATAAGTGGGAAATGTTTAAATCGGTATTAAACACCCACTGCGAGCTAGCCATACCATACAGAAATAAAAGGGCTAGGAACAGGAGAAAACCAATGTGGCTAAATAAGGATGTAAAAGGGGCAATGAATAATAAGAAAAAGGCATTTAAAAAGCTAAAACAAGAAGGCAGCGAGGAAGCATTAAAAATATATAGAGAAAAAAATAAAATGTGTAAAAAACAAATATATTTAGCAAAAGTAGAAACTGAGAGACTCATTGCTAAGGAAAGCAAAGCAAATCCCAAACTATTCTTTAATTATATAAACAGAAAAAAGATTAAAATTGATGGTGTTGGCCCTTTAAAGAATAATGAGGGTAAAATCATAGAAAGCGATGTGGGAAAAGCAAATGTTTTAAATACTTTTTTCTCAACTGTGTTCACACAGGAAAAGCATATGCCAGGGGAAATGCAGAGTGATCATGTAAATGCCCCATTAAGTATGACCTGCCTAACCCAGGAAGAAGTGCAGAACCGACTTAGTAACATTAAAATTGACAAATCACCAGGCCCTGATGGCATTCACCCTCGGGTATTAAGGGAGTTAAGTAATGTGATAGACAGGCCTCTATTCCTTTTATTTAAAGACTCTATAGAAACTGGGTCTGTTCCACTGGATTGGCGGCTAGCAAATGTGGTACCAATATTCAAAAAAGGGTGCAAAAGGGAACCTGGAAACTATAGGCCGGTAAGCTTAACATCTGTTGTGGGTAAAATGTTTGAAGGGTTTTTAAGGGATACTATTATGGAATGTCTCAATGTTAATAACTGTTTAACTCCATATCAACATGGATTTATGAAGGATCGCTCCTGTCAAACTAACCTGATCAGCTTCTATGAGGATGTAAGCTCTCACATGGACCGAGGAGAATCATTGGATGTCATTTATCTCGACTTCGGTAAAGCATTTGACACTGTCCCACATAAAAGACTACTAAGTAAAATGAGAAAGCTTGGGCTCGGGGAAAATGTGTAGATGGGTAGGTAGCTGGCTTAGTGGTAGAAAACAAAGAGTGGTTATTAATGGTGCATACTCAGATTGGGCCAGGGTTACTAGTGGGGTGCCACAGGGGTCTGTATTGGGCCCCCTACTATTTAATATATTTATTAATGATCTGGTGGATGGTTTACAGAGTAAAATATCAGTATTTGCAGATGATACAAAATTATGTAAGGTAGTTAACACAAAGGAGGACAGTTTGCAACTACAGATGGATTTGAGTAAATTGGAGAATTGGGCTGAAAAATGGCAAATGAGGTTTAACACAGATAAGTGTAAGGTTATGCACATGGGAAGGAGAAACAGATGCTACAATTACTTACTAAATGGGAAACTGCTGGGGAAATCAGACATGGAAAAAGACTTAGGCATCTTAGTGAATAAGAATCTAAATTGGAGTGCCCAGTGTCAGGCAGCAGCCACCAAAGCAAATAGGGTGATGGGATGCATTAGAAGAGGTCTGGGGGCACGAGATGAAAACATCATTCTCCCTCTGTACAAATCACTAGTCAGACCACACTTGGAGTATTGTGTGCAATTTTGGGCGCCGGTGCTGAAGAAAGACATTACTGAACTTGAAAGGGTTCAGAGGCGGGCTACTAAAATAATAAATGGAATGGGTGCATTACAATACACGGAAAGGTTATCAAAATTAGGTCTATTTACTCTAGAAAAGAGAAGACTTAGGGGAGACCTAATAAATATGTACAAATATATCAGAGGGCCATATAGAGATCTCTCCCATGATCTGTTTGTACCAAGGACTATGACAAGAACAAGGGGGCATTCTTTTCGATTGGAGGAAAGAAAATTCCTACATCAGCATAGAAGAGGGTTCTTCACGGTAAGAGCAGTGAGGCTCTGGAACTCTCTTCCTGAGGAAGTAGTGATGGCCAACTCACTGAATGAATTTAAGAGAGGAATGGATGCATTTCTTGTTAGCAAAAGTATAGAAGGTTATAAATAGCATAATCTTACAGGTAGATAGAAGAGCGACCTAGATTATTAGAGGAATGGGGGGGGCTGCAATACCAAGACAGGTTATTAAACTTGGGGTTAGTTAGTTAGGAAAAACAAAGGCTTAGGGGGATCTAATCACAATGTATAAATATATGAGGGGACAGTACAGAGACCTTTCCAAAGATCTCTTTACACCTAGGCCTGCGACTGGAACAGGGGGCATCCGCTAAGTCTTGAGGAAAGAATGTTTAATCATAATCACAGATGAGGATTCTTTACTGTACGAGCAGTGAGACTATGGAGCTCTCTGCCGTATGATGTTGTAATGAGTGATTCACTACTAACATTTAAGCAGAGCCTGGACGCCTTTCTTGAAAAATTTAATATTACCAGTTATGTATATTAGATTTTATGACAGGGTGTTGATCCAGGGAACTAGTCTGATTGCCGTATGTGGAGTCAGGAAGGAATTTTTTTCCCCATTGGAGCTTATTTGACACATTGGGGTTTTTTTGCCTTCCTCTGGATCAACATGTTAGGCTACAGGTTGAACTAGATAGACTAAGGGGCACTTTGCACACTGCGACATCGCAGGTGCGATGTCGGTGGGGTCAAATTGAAAATGACGCACTTCCGGCATCGCATGCGACATCGCAGTGTGTAAAGGCTGGATGATACGATTAACGAGCGCAAAAGCGTCGTGATCGTATCATCGGTACAGCGTCGGCGTAATCCATAATTACGCTGACGCAATGGTCCGATGTTGTTCCTCGCTCCTGCGGCAGCACACATCGCTGTGTGTGAAGTCGCAGGAGCGAGGAACGTCTCCTACCGGCCTCACTGCGGCTTCCGTAGGATATGCGGAAGGAAGGAGGTGGGCAGGATGTTTACATCCTGCTCATCTCCGCCCCTCCGCTCTGATTGGCCGCCTGCCGTGTGACGTCGCAGTGACGCCGCACGACCCGCCCCCTTAACAAGGAGGCGGGTCGCCGGCCACAGGGACGTCGCACGGCAGGTGAGTGTGTGTGTGTGAAGCTGGCGTAGCGATAACTTTCGCTATGCCAGCTATCACCACATATCGCTGCTGCGACGGGGGTGGGCACTATCGCACTCGGCATCGCAGCATCGGCCTGCGATGTCGTAGTGTGCAAAGCCCGCCTTAGAGTCTCCCTTCAACCTTAAAAACTATGAAACTATGAAACTATGACGTCGCACGGCAGGTATGTGCGTGTGAAACTGCCGTAGCGATAATAATCGCTACGGCAGCTTTCACTAAATATTGTACGTGCGACGGGGGCGGGACTATCGCTGCAGCATCGGTAACACATTGTTACCGATGTCGCAGCGTGCAAAGCCCGCCTTAATCTCTAAGTGCAATCACGGGCCACGGAGAACGGAGCCCGGATTGCACTTAGACAACCCACGTGTGCCGTGATTCACAGCACACGGAGGAGAAACGTCAGTGTTTTTCACTGACGTGTGAAACGGGCCTAAGGCTGCTTCACACTACGTTTTTTTAACATGCCTCATGAACGTTTTTTTGCTGCAAAAGCGGATCCTGTTTTTGCAAAGAAAAACGCATGTGTTATTTGACAGGATCCTGTCACTTGAAGTTCATGGGCGGGCATTGGAGTCATGTGATCGGGAGTGAGGGGAACTGAATGTGACAGACTGGAAATTCAGACGCAGCTGGGGGCAAAAGAGAGAAGAGAGGGGAGGAGAGGAGAGAGAGGAGAGGGGAGGAGAGGAGAGAGGGGAGGAGAGGAGAGAGAAGAGAGGGGAGGAGAGGAGAGGAGAGAGAGAAGAGAGGGGAGGAGAGGAGAGAGAAGAGAGGGGAGGAGAGGAGAGAGGAGAGAAGAGGAGAGAAGAAAGAAGAGGAGAGAAGGGAAAAGAGGAGAGAAGAGAAGCGAAGAGAAGAGAAAAGAGGAGAGAAGATAAAAGAGGAGAAAGAAGAGAGGAGAAAGAAGAGAGGAGAGAGAAGAGGAGAGGAGAGAAAGAGGAGAGGAGAGAGAAGAGGAGAGGAGAGAGAAAAGGAGAGAGAAGAGGAGAGAGAAGAGGAAAGGAGAGGGGAGAGGAGAGGGGAGAGGAGAGAGGAGAGGAGAGAGGGGAGGGAGGGAGAAAGGGGAGAAGGGAGGGGAGAGGGGAGAGCGGAGAGTGAGGGGAGAGGGGGGAGAGGAGGGAGGTGAGAGGAGGGGGGAGAGGAGGAAGGAGAGAGGAGGGAGGAGAGGAGGGAGAAGAGAGGAGAAGAGAGGGGGAAAAGAGAGGAGGAGAGAGGAGGGAGGAGGAGAAAGGGGAGAGGAGGAGAGAGAAGAGAAGAGAAGAGAGGAGAAGAGAGGAGAGAGGGGAGAGAGGGGAGAGGGGAAAAGAGAGCAGAGAGGAGGAGAGGGGAGAAGAGAGGAGTGGAGAAGAGAGGAGAGAGGAGGAGAGAGGAGGAGAGAGGAGAAGAGAAGAGAGGGGAGAGGAGAGAAGAGAAGAGAGAGAAGAGAGGGGAGAAGAGTGGAGAGAGGAGAATAGAGGAGAGAGGAGAGAGAAGAGAGGAGGGTGCAGTGCAGAGGTGCTAGAAATAGCTTGGCACCACTGGGGCACAAATGGAGTACAACAGCTACTTTTTGGATGCCACTAACTGGCAGCATTTTTTGCTATTATTATAGCTTATTAAAAACAGAGCAGGAGGGTGCAATGCAGAGGTGCTAGAAATAACTTGGCACCAGTGGGGCACAAATGGAGTACAACAGACACTTTTTGGATGCCACTAAGTTTCCTCCGTGTTTGCTAGTATAATGGCTTAGAAGGTGCTGTGACGGGAGAGAAAAAGGCGCAATAGGGTCTTACCCGGTTTACAGGGTGGAAAAGGAAAAAGAACAATGCACCCACCTGGCAGGGTTGTGCCAGTCACAACCCCTTTGCAGACATGGATGAGCGCTTAGGTGGTTCAGCAGCGGCCCCGTTACAGAGCAAATTTTCAGCGTAAAAAAACTGGGGAAAAACGGGGTTTTTTGCCGTGCTAAGAGACCACGATCATGAATATAACAATTTGTTCTTTTTATTTAGGTCATTCCAACGCGTTTCGGAGACTCATCTGCCTCCTTCCTCAGGGAAAAGAATCTGAGGAAGGAGGCAGATGAGTCTCCGAAACGCGTTGGAATGACCTAAATAAAAAGAACAAATTGTTATATTCATGCTCGTGGTCTCTTAGCATGGCAAAAAAAACCGTTTTTCCCCAGGTTTTTTACACTGAAAGTATAATGGCTTAGTAACAATGAGCTTGAGTGTGCAATGCAGAGGTGCTGCAAATAGATTTGCACCAGTGGGAAACTAATGGAAGTCCAACTGCCACTTTTAGGATGCCACTAAGTTTCCTCAGTGTTTGCTAGTATAATGGCTTAGTAACAATGAGCTTGAGTGTGCAAAGGGCAGGAGGGTACAGTGGCCGGTTGTGGGTCAGTGGACAGGGAAGGAAGCCTCACTTTCTATCCCTCCTAATGGTGAAATGCAGCAAGGAACTCCCTGACCTTAGCTACACAGATGCTCTTATCTTCTGTAGCTGTTAAAACCTCTTTCCACGGACCTGACTGTCACCTATGGCTCTGAGCCTGCTGGAATTAGCCCTTACAAGGACTGATAGAAACTTCTATCCCTATTCTATATAGCGCTGTGTGTAGAGCGTACACAGCAGTATCGGAGACAGGAGCTGCGCCAGCGGTGACTGACACCCAGATGCAGAAGGCAGATAATGGCGTCCAGATGGGAAAATGACCCTTTTTATAATGCAAGGGCATGTGACATGGACAGCCTATGACACATGCCCTTGCTTGTCTGGCAAAAGTCCACTTAGCTGTGTGTGTGTCTAGGATTGGCTGACATGCTGGCCCGCCCCACTACACGCGCGCTTAGGGAGGGAAGGAAGATCAGAAAAAAAATGGCAATCGCAGCAGCAGTGATCTGAACACGCTGTTCCCGCACACTATACGCTGAAATTTCATAATAGTGTGAGTCACAGAGTGACTTACACTATTACAGCGGAAAGCCAGCTAGTAATTAGCTTGGCTTTTTGCTGCTAGAACCGTTCTCGAACGTAACTAGAACTATCGAGCTTGAGCAAAAAGCTCGAGTTCTAGTTCGATCTAGAACAGCCCCCAAAATCACTCGAACCGTGAACTGGCGAACCTCGAACCACGAACCGCGCTCAACTCTAGTCAGGACTCGCGATGGGATAAGTAGATTATCACGACACTCAGATGCATGAAATATGGCATTTATTGAAACAAAAGCTGCAGTATATCTGTATAGGTAAAGAGGCCAACATTTCGGTACACAAACCTTGTTCATGGCCTAGAATATTGAAAGAGCCTCCAGTTCCTGTAAATTCTTTGGCTTTCGTGCATGAACTGCGTGCTTGAGTTCTCCCCAGAGTGGCTCACTGATGCAGTCAGGAGACTGAGATGCCACTCCAGAACCTTCACTTTGTTCTGCTGTAGCCAATGACAGGTCCACTTGGCCTTGTGTTTTGGATCGTTGTCATGATGGAACGTCGAAGTACCTCCCATGCGCAGCTTCCGGGCTGATGAGAGCAAATTTGTCGCCAGTATTTGCTGATAACGTGCTGCAGTCATCTTTCCTTCAGCTTTGATTAAGTTTCCTGTTCCTTTGTAGCTCACACATCCCCACATCATCAGCGATCCACCTCCATGCTTAAAAGTAGAAATGGTGTTCCTTTCGTCATAGGCCTTGTTGACACCTCTCCAAATGTAACGTTTATAGTTGTGGTGCAAAAGTTCAATTTTGGTCTCATCACTCAAAATTACCTTGTTCCAGAAGTAAATTTTCTTGTTCCAGAGGTTTGGAGGCTTGTCTCTGAGCTGTTTGGCATGATGTAGGTGGATACTTTGTGGTATTTGCACAGTAATGGCTTTCTTTTGGTGATTCCACCATGCAGCCCTTTTTCTTCAAGTGCACCACACCGCTAGTTTTCAGTGAGTCCTGTATTTCAGCTGATGTTATTTGTGGGTTCTTGTTATGATTCAGTGACCGAGGAGGATCCAAAAAGGACAAAAACTAGGAAACCCAGAATGTTACAAGAGTGGCTGGAATCTCAGCAAACTGCAGACCTAACACTAATACACAACTAGAAGTAGCCTTAGGACGTGCCTACGATGATCTGGTTGCCTCGACACAGCCGGAGAACGAATTATTTCTACAGAGAGAAATACAGGAAAGGCTAATTTGCCTCGGAGCAGTTCCCAAAGATATAGATAGTCCCCCACATATAAAGATAACTGTGATGTAAGAAAACACCATACACAGGAAAACAGATTCAGCAAAGATGAGGCCCAAAATCTCTAAATAGGAAAGGACAGAAAAACGCACAGTCTGCAGCCATGCAATACCCTAGAAAACGAACCAACATGCCTGATATGGAAAAATACTGAGCCCACACGGACTCTCCCCCACTATATCAGTACTTTGGTATTACTGGGATCCAAACAAAACGCATATAGTGGAGGGACTGAAATTAGTACCAAGCATGACAAAACAAAATACATAGCAGAATATGGAGCAAGGTACACAGACATTCCCAGCAAGGAATGATCCAACTCCACCCAGAACTCCACACAGGGAAAATAGAAAATAAGACTTAGTACCTAAACAGAAAAAACAACAAGAAGGTAGAAACCACCAGGAGAGGTACAATGACCAAACTTATCTGAAAGGAGTTCTGGTAGACACAGAAGCAAGGGCTGGCTTCAGAATGTCCTTAGCACAGAGGAAACAACATTGAGCACTGGCCAGGAACAAGAGAACACTTAGAACTTTTCTTCCCTTTATGGGAGGCACAGACACTTTAACGTTGCAAACTTTCTTATAAAGAAACTCTAAGTGTGCACTTCCAGTCCATTGCCCGGTTTGGCATTTCTACCATAATTCTGGTAGGGGGCACAACGGGTGCAACTATTTACATTTCTGACTACAACAAGTCCAGTAGCCTGGCAGTTCGTTCAACTTTTTAAACTAGAAAGGGCAATATACCAGCCACTAAGTCCAGTGGCCTGGTAACACAGGACACATATACATTCACCAGGGACCACATTCCAGTTCCGTGGCCCGGTAACATACAAACAGGGGGCAGGGTGACATCTTCACAAAGCACAAAGGGGCAGAACTTCAGGGAAGGGTGTCATCTTCAAAAAGAACATGGGGCAGCACAAAAGGGACGTCTTCACAAAGGGATGAGGGGCAGACAGGGTCTATATACAGTTCAGCTTCTTTTCTTCTTTCACTCTTACTTGTGGGGATAGATGCGAGGATCCCACTCCGGCATTGCCCCAGTCAACAGGTAGGCCGAGGAGATCAGGGTTTGGGTCTCCTGAGTGTTAGTGGCCAGTCTGCTGCGGGGCGCTGCAGCCTGTGTTGGAGTGGAGCTGCTCACCGAAGTGGTACTGCTGGTCTGCCGAGGGTTACTGGCTGGCACAGGGCTGCTGGTCTGCCGAGGGTTACTGGCGGTACGGCGCCACTCTGGCTCCTCCTGGTATGTTTCTTCCTGCACGATGTGGGCGCTCAAGGCATACCAGCCACGGCTCCCCATCAGCCTAGTGTACTCTAACACATCACCCGGCTTCACATCACGCCCTGGGTGACCTTTAGTGAGGTGCTCCTCTATGTCGCGGCGTGCAATAAAGACGTCCTTTCCTAAGCCGGGCTCCCTGATGAACCCCCAGCCTTCCTTCAGTTTGTATTCAAGCACCTGACCCCTCCGCACTGGGCCCTGGTGTTCCTTGCAGCTCCGTCGGATTCGAGCCTTAGCAGCCAGGTTGGACGCCTCCTCTGCACGGCGTCTCTCCTCCCGGCTCTCCCGCTCCCGCTGGTATTCCTCCAGCATCCTCTGGCAAGCCACTTCAGTGGCTATCTCAGTCTCTTTGGGGCGCAGCGGCTGCTGCAGTCTCCCACTGTCAATGGGCGCAGCATCCCAATTCACCCCCGGTGATGTTGCTCCCAGGAGGTTAACAGGGGGACTTGGAAGGGGGCCCACCAACTGTTCGGGGTCCACCCCACCCCAGGCGCCATCTTCGGAGGCCTCCGGCAGGCCTCCGGTGCCCCACAAGGCGTAAGCTGGGCTGGCGGGGGAGACCAGCGGGACTGTGGAGGGACTGGGCGACGGCGCTCGGTAGGGCCGTGGGTCCGGGCGGGTCAGGGTAGTATATCGCTCACCCAGGTGCTGCCCTGCGGCCTCCATCCTGTGGCCCACATCCTCAGGCGCCATCCGGTCCTCTCTCCGCCGGTCCACCTCCATTTGCATGGTGCTCAGCCTCCGGGCCAGGATCTTCATTTCCTCCCGGAGCAGGTCCAGCTCGGGATCCATTTCCCGGGTCCCTGGTGTGCACTTCTGCGACTCCTCCGCCATGCTGCTGACCTGGGGAACGTTCGCTGCTACACTGCTCGGGTGCTCGACCACGCCACTCGGCTGCACCCTTTCCCTTCTTGGAGGCGGGGCCGGAGACTGCACCAGCATCTGGCGCCAGACCGGCGCCCAGCCCATCACGGCCGGCACCGCTCTGCTTGCAATCAGGTACATTTTCTTTATCTGCTGGTCTGGCATCTAGGCTCGTTCTGCCAGCCAGCCAGCTTTTCTAGGCGCCATGTCTTCTTCTTCTGCTCTCCATGGCGGGCACTTCTTCGCGCTTCTTGGACAAGATCAAGGGGGCGGGGCTTCTCTTCGCGCCCTTACTTCTGGCACGCCCCCCTTCTTCCCGCTCTCAGCAGCGCTAATGGCGGCAGTTTTTACAGTGAAACACAGTCTTTTCAAAGGCGCACAGTAGCCGGTGGGCGCCGGGCACGAAATCCTGTTCGTGACGCCAAAGTTGACTCGCCTACCCCAGGACTATGGGACACCCGGTGCCGGGTCGGACTAGTCCGGGGGTCGTCAGTGGTGGCGGGGCCCGACTCCGTGGCCCTGGTGGGTGTCAATTGAATATGGCTGGTGAATAAAGTTTATGTTTGTCGTGACGCCACCTGTGGTTTGCGGCTATTAAGCCGCTGCTGCTGTATGGGGCCTCCAGGGCTGATGGAATGGCAGCAATGGTGGTACTGCTCCCCACAGGTGGAGCGGTGCCCCGGGGCACAGTTGGTGCTCGTGAGAGTCTATGGTGTGATGGAAGTCTATGCAGGCGACAATAACTGAGACAACACCAGAGGGTGCAATTCCAAGGTCTTTACTCACACTTCCTGGGCTGCAGCACACTGGTGCCTCTGGACTGCTGAGACCCACTGTCAGGGACCTCCCTCCACCGATCCTGGGTAATTCCTGGAATGAAAGCCGGTACCCTTCTCTCAAGGGTCTCTGTCTTCAGCTGTCTCCTTAAGCCTTGCCCTTTTAGGATGAACCTGGCTCGGCCTCCACAACAGCCTTCGGGCTGGGAGCTCGCCTGACGGTTATTTGCCCCCTTTCTAGAGGTTCTGCTGTAGGCTATGGCCCGGGGAGTTTGCAACTTTCCCTGGACCTCGGTTTGAACTGTTGGAGATGATTTTTTCACTCCTCCGGTTTCTAGGGACCGTCCCCTGTTGCAGCTTGATCCCTCCACCGATGTTCCTGTGGAACAGGCCACCAGCTCAAAACCTCTCTGTGGCCCTGGAATCCCTTCTTCTCTCTACTCGGTGTCACCTGGACCCTCTGAGTCCCAGGATCTTCACCAGGAAGCGTCTCTTTCTTTCCTTAGCTCCTGTCTGACTAGAGCTTTCTTTCCTACTACCCTTTCACGTCTGCCTCCCGCAGACCTCCTCCTCCTTCTCCCCTCCCTCTCTTCTCTCTCAACTTGACCTTCCTTTCTCAGTCTACTCTCGGGTGGCTCCTCCCACCTCCCCAGTTGCTAAGCTGTACCCCATAGGAGCAGGGATGGGTCTTATGGCCCCTCCCAGCATGCAGCATGGGAGGGTTGCTGCCACTGTCCCTAGTCCCAGTGTGTACCTAACAATGGGTGTAGTGTAGATTTGCCTGAGTACCGGCGTTCACTCCTTTCCTTACCCAGAATGGGACATCACACCGCTGGATGGGGTGCAATGTTCCTGTGGCGACGGAAGCCTCCGGGGGCGCCACACTGGGACACGTCCCCCTGTGCTGCCCATGGCCCCTATAGATGGTACATCTCCCCTGTGTTAGATATGCCCCCCATGTGTGCTGCCCATGGCCACTATAGATGGCACATCTCCCCTGTGTTTGATATGGCCCCCATGTGTGCTGCCCATGGCCCCTATAGATGGCACATCTCCCCTGTGTTAGATATGCCCCCCATGTGTGCTGCCCATGGCCACTATAAATGGCACACCTCCCCTGTGTTAGATATGCCCCCCATGTGTGCTGCCCATGGCCACTATAGATGGCACATCTCCCCTGTGTTAGATATGCCCCCCATGTGTGCGGCCCATGGCCACTATAGATGGCACATCTCCCCTGTGTTAGATATGCCCCCCATGTGTGCGGCCCATGGCCACTATAGATGGCACATCTCCCCTGTGTTAGATATGCCCCCCATGTGTGCTGCCCATGGCCACTATAGATGGCACATCTCCCCTGTGTTAGATATGCCCCCCATGTGTGCTGCCCATGGCCACTATAGATGGCACATCTCCCCTGTGTTAGCTATGCCCCCAGGCTGCTGCCCATAATAAAATAAAACACTCTTTCCTTACCTTCTCAGTGCTGTCCCTCCTCGCAGTTGAGCTCCGGCTTCCTTACTTCCTGGTTCTTGCTGCCGGTCATGTGATCGGCACGGCAGAGTGATATCATCTCTGCGTGCCTTATCACAGACAGCAGCAGCAGAGACACCGGGAGATCAGCGCTGGAGGTAAGTAAAGCTTTTTTATTTTACTATGGGCAGCAGCACGGGGGCCATATCTAACACAGGGGGGATTATGTGCGATCAAAGGAGGGCGCAGGCAGATATAATATGCCCCGCTACCCCAGCCCCTCAGCGTGATGCAGTTTCGGCACCACACTGCTGGACAGCGGCTGTGCATATTATATGAGCGGGAGCAGGAGATCAAACGCTGCCGCTCTCAGCTTTCCCTGCCCCCAGCAGTGCTCCAGAGCGGACCCTGCAGTATATATATATATATATATATATATATATATGTACACCCCCCCGTATATTCGGTTTATAAGACGCACCCCCTACTTTCCCCCAAAATTTGGGGGAACAAAAGTGAGTCTTATAAAGCGAAAAATACGGTAGTTTAGTAATTAAAATATGCTGCTTGAGTATCTGAGATCAAAAGGGTGAAGATAGGAAAAAGAGTTACCGTATTTTTCGGACTATAAGACGCACCGGACTATAAGACGCACCCTGGTTTTAGAGGAGGAAAATAGGAAAATAAAATTTTAAGCAAAAAATGTCGTTATGACACACTGTTATGGGGCGAGGATCTGCTGCTGACACTGTTATGGGGGTAATGTCCCCAAATTCTCTACTAAGGTGCCGCATTATGGTAATGATCCTCCTGCCTTGTATATACAGTATATGTCCCTCATCCTGCTATATACCGTCATCCTGCCATATGGTCGCATCCTGCTATATACTGGCATATGGCCGCATCCTGCTATATACTGGCATATGGCCGCATCCTGCTATATAACCCATCATGGCATATGGCCCCCATCCTGCTATATACCCCCATCCTGCTCATATGACCCCATCCTGCTCATATGACCCCATCCTGCTCATATGACCCCATCCTGCTCATATGACCCCATCCTGCTCATATGACCCCATCCTGCTCATAATATACCCCCATCCTGCTCGTATGACCCCATCCTGCTTGTATGACCCCATCCTGCTCGTATGACCCCATCCTGCTCGTATGACCCCATCCTGGTGTATGGCCGCATCCTGTGGCACATAAAAAAAATAAACGTTCATACTCACCTCACCTTACCTCACTCCCTGCAGCATCGCTCGTCCTCCCGTCTGTGTCAGCGACAGCGCCGCTGAGTGGCGCCGTCCCCATTCCCCTGCTGCATCGCGATCATTTCCTGTGTCTGTGCCGGCGGCTGCGTGTGGACACGTGCGCACAGCGATGACGTCATCGCTGTGCGCCCCGCTAGTCTCCACCCAGCCGTCAGCACAGACACGGGAGATGATCGCGATGCAGCAGGGGAACGGGGACGCTGTCGCTGACACAGACGGGAGGACGAACGATGCTGTAGGAGAACGGTGAGTACTGTATACTGATTCACTGCTCCCTGCGCTGATGATGATGTGCGGGGGGCAGTGAATACAGCCGCACATGATCACTCCAGGCCGTAGTTGCCAGGGATGATCATGTGGGCCGGCTATTTATCCCTCGCCCATCATCCCGCCCACCTGTCAGTGCCCGCTTCAGCGCTGAGGGATGATGGGCGGGGGATGGGCGTGCATATTAAATGAGTGGGTCCACGTGGTCACGGCAGGCTGCTACAGCCTGCTCGCGCCCCCGATGACCCGCTCCACCGCAGCACCCTCATTCCCCGCAGCCACATTCAGACCATAAGACGCACCCCCCACTTTCCCACAACATTTGGGGGGAAAAAAGTGCGTCTTATAGTCCGAAATATACAGTATTTTTCTAAAAAAAAAAAATATAAAAAAAATTGCTGAAATAAAAAATGCGAAAGACAGAAAAAAGTGGAAAAAAATTAAGTATCAAATGGCAAAAATGGAAAAATGAGAAATGAAAAAAAGAGAATAAATAAAAAAATTAATGAAATGAAAAAAGGAGGGATAAAACAAAATTAGAAAAATGAAAAAATGGAAGAATGAAAGAACAAGAAGAAGAAATGAAAATAAGACAAGTGAGATAAAAATGAAAAAAATTGAAAATAGAAAAAAAATGATATGAGTTGAAAAAAAAACAAAAAAAAACAAAAATAAAATAAGCAACAGAGAAAATAACATGGAAGTATAAGGGAGATGAATGGAGGAAATTCCAGGACTCGCGTGACATCACTGCAGCCAATCAGTGCTGGCTTCTGTAATGCAAAGTATGGGCAAGTACCAAGCAAAGGTGAAAGGTAAGGGAAGGGAAACACCTGCGTCTAGGGAAGGGGAAGATGGTGACCACTGACCAAACCTACCACTGGCTCCTTGGGTCCCTCATCACCCTAGATAGGTTCTGCAGCTATGCGCTGAGCCGGATACCTGACCCTAAGATCATAGATGACCCTAGAGCTGGGCCCTAGAGAAGAAATGGGTGGGATGAGCTCTTCATTAACCCCACTAAACAACTATAGAAGACACACGGAGCACACATGAAAGCCCATGAGCAACTTATCTCCAGATGCCTCAGGAAGAAGTTCAGCAAATAACAGCAACCATCCCACAGATTCCACCTGCTTGCATCCAGAGCTTGTGAAGGAACTGGATATCACCAGCACAAGGCAGGGAAAATGAGAGAATTTAAACCCAAGAGGAATTGTAGATGATCAGCGAGTGTAAAGGGTGCTTTACACGCTGCGACATCGTTACCAATCTTGTTAGCGATGTGACACGCCAGATCACAGATGTGATCTGCCGAGATCGCACATAGGTCGTTTTTATAGTGCCGGTCACATGTGCGATCTCGGTAGATCGCATCTGCCATCTGGCGTGTCACATCGCTAACGAGATCACTAGCGATGTCGCAGCGTGTAAAGCACCCTTAAGTGTTATTATTTTAATAGGGTCAGTCATATGGAATGAGAAGTGGTCGTCCATGTAGTAGACAATCACTTTAATATTTATGTAAAAAAATTGTTTATTTTTTTCCAAAAATTTTATTTAAGAAGTTTCAAAAATTTAGTTTAATAACAATTTTTCCCTTTCTGACCTGCTCTTCACAAGGATCACGCAAATGGAGAAGTGTTGACTTTGCAGGGAGAGGAAAGTGATCCCCTGGTAAGACATATGGTCAGGAACCATTCGTCAAAAGCTACACTGATTAGGGAACATTTTCCTGTAATATCGTAATTCCACTGCCCACTACATTTCTGAACAATTTTGGAAAATATTTCTAAAAAAAATGTATTTCACTTATGAGGTTTAAAGTAGTTTGGTCGGTTAATGTTCAACAATTTTGCCCTGCATGGCTTTTTTATTCAATAAATTAGTGAACCAGGAAAAGAGTCGGGGAGTGTTTTTTAAAACAATATGTTTTTTTCTTTTCACTTATTGAGTTAGTAATGAAATTGTCTGATATACGCCTATCCATTACTAACCCCTGGGTTTGATGACAGCTATGTTTTTAAACACAGCTGACATCAACTCTAAAAAACATTACTGTTATGATCCGGAACCATGGAAGACCACCACAAATCATTGGTAAAAGGTGACAATAGCATTAGCAACTAATCTGGCCGCCATCCCCTTACTAACAATCACAACTAGAAGTAGCCGAGGGGTGAACTAACATCCTGTGCACCGCGAACCCAGCCGGAGAACTAACTATCCTAAAAGAAAGAAAGATGAATAACTCTCTGCCTCAGAAAATAGACAAGAATAGCTAGCCCCCCATATTCAAAGACTGCGGTGATATAGGAAAAACACAATACACAGATAGATGACAGGATTAGCAAAAGGTGAGGCCCCCACTGACTAAAATAGGAAAGGACAGGAAAGGGACTGATGGTGGCCAGAGAAAAACCCTGCAAAAATCCAAATTCCTGATAGTACAAAAAGGCCCTCAGATCGCACGATCTGAACTCCGTCCTATACCAGGTGCTTTTCTCATACCAATGAACAGAAAACAAGAATCACAACAAATTCAACAAGCCACAAACACATGGACCCAAAGGAGCTATACTCCAAACAAAACTGCAGGGAGTTCCCCAGCCAAGCAACTGAGGGGGAAAATCCCTGCATGCAAATAAACTGAAAACAACCACAGCCATGACAAATCCAGAAAAGAGCAAAAGAACCGAACAATAAATAAAGAGCAAGCACTTATCTGGGGTAGATGTGGTGTGGAGCAGAATGAAGCAGGCTGGTGATACAAAGAACAACTGACATCCGGCATCGCCTGCTAACAGACCAGGATTTAAATAAACAGAGAGTTAGCAAAGAAAACGCCTTTTGCACAAAAAACCTGGTCCAAGTCCAAACCATTCCTGGCCACCAGAGGGAGCCTCCCAGCAGCCAAAACATAACTAACATTCACAACACATTACCCTAATTGCACCAGGGTAATCAGGATGAGCCGAGTCAAATGGACAGAATTGGGCCCTCTAATGGATGCGTCACTTCTTTGGGCGGTTGCAGACTGCTATTATTAGGCTGGGAAGGGCCCAATAACCATGGACCTTTCCAGCCTGATAATATCAGCCCCCAGCTGTCTGCTTTATCTTTTCTGGTTATTAAATATAGGGGGATTCCATGTCAGTTTTTTTTTCCCAAGTATTTATTTATTAGGTTAAACCAGACTAAACACCCTTTAGTGCCACATGAAAGTTGATAATGTGTCGGGGGTTGTGTCAATATATAGCTGCAGGATATCTATCTTCTATCTATCTAATATCTTTTTGTCACCTATCTAAAGCTTTATATTCTTTTTTTTTCCTTTGAGATGTGTGTGAGAAAGAAAACAGATGGCATAAGGATGGTCCGTCTAGCGTCTATTTTTTTTCTCGCACCCATTGTCTTGCATTGGCAAGTCTTGTTCGAAATACATGACCGTGCGCACCATGATGCAGTTTCTTTCTTCAGTCCTATTTCAGCTGAGGAAAAACTTGTAAATGAACACTGACTCATTAAATAACATTGTTGGGAGTGCAATGTGATTTTTTTTTTTATCAGACTGCATTGGCTGTTTTTAATCGCAAGTATGAGCGAGGCCTAAAGTTCAGTATCTATTCCCAATGGATGATCCCATCATTCCACTAAAACTGCCCTAACTAAAGTCATCAATGACTTACTAACCGCTATAGCCAAGTGACACTACTCTGTCGTCCTCCTCCTGGACCTGTCTTCTAACTTTTACACAGTGGACCATTCCCTCTTGCTACAGATTCTCTCAGCTCTTGGTATCACAGACTTGGTCCTATCCTGGATCCCTTTCTATCTAACAGACCAGACTTTCAGCATCTCCCACTCTCAAACTACCTCCTCATCTCGCCCCCTGTCTGTCGGTGATCCCCAGGGTTCAGTTCTTGGACCCCTCCTCTTTTCTATTCACACCTTCAGCCTGGGACAACTGATAGAGTCCCATGACTTCCAGTATCATCTTTATGCTGATGATATGCAGATCTTCCTCTCTGGACCCGATATCACCTCCTTACTAACCAACAGCCTCTGCTATTTCATCCTCTTCTCTGCTCGATTTCTAAAACTGAACATAGACAAAACAGAATTATCTTTCCCCCATCTAACTCTACCACCCCACCTGACCTAGCCATCAAAGTCAATGGCTGCTCACTTTCCCCAGTCCCCGACTGGGAATAACTGTTGACTCCACTGTCTCCTTCAAGCCACATATCCAAGTCCTTTCCACCTCCTGACAACTCCAACTCAAAAATATTTCTCGGATCTGTACATTCCTTAACCAAGGATCTGCAAAAACACTGCAACCTCCTGCACTTTGTCCTCCCTTCTAAAATTCTTGCACCCCTACAATCTATCCTAAACTCTGCAGCCTGATTAGTCCACCTCTCCCCTCCCTATTCCCCAGCCTTGCCACTATGCCAATCCCTTCACTGGCTTCCCATTGCCCACTCTGTTTCAAAACACTAATCATTACCTGCAAAGCCATCCACAACCTATCTCCTCCATACATCTGTGACATAGTTTCCCATTACCTACCTGCACATAACCTTCGATCTTCACAAGATCTCCCTCTCTCCTGCCCTCTTCTCTCCTTTTCCCACAACCACATACAGTACTAAATTTCTCCCGTGTCTCCCCCATACTCTGGAACTCTCTATCACAATATATCAGACTCTCGCCTACTGTGGAAACCTTCAAAAGGAACTTGAAGACCCACCACTTCCAACACTCCTACAACTTGCAATAACCCTCAGACCACTATACCACTACCCAACCAGCTGTACCATCACCTTCTTTATCCTCACCCATCCCCTGTAGACTGTGAGCCCTCATGGGCAGGGTCCTCTCACCTACTGTATCCTCACACATCCCCTGTAGACAGCGAGCCTTTGCGAGCAGGGCCCTTTCTCCTCCTGCATCCTCACCCATCCCCTGTAGACTGTGAGCCCTCGTGGGCAGGGTCCTCTCTCCTCCTGTATCCTCACCCATCCCCTGTAGATTGTGAGCCCTCATGGGCAGGGTCCTCTCCTCTTGTATCCTCACCCATCCCCTGTAGACTGTGAGCCCTCATGGGCAGGGTCCTCTCTCCTCCTGTATCCTCACCCATCCCCTGTAGACTGTGAGCCCTCATGGGCAGGGTCCTCTCACCTACTGTATGCTCACACATCAACTGTAGACAGTGAGCCCTTGCAAGCAGGGCCCTCTCTCCTCCTGCATCCTCACCCATCCCCTGTAGACTGTGAGCCCTCGTGGGCAGGGTCCTCTCTCCTCCTGTATCCTCACCCATCCCCTGTAGATTGTGAGCCCTCGTGGGCAGGGTCCTCTCCTCTTGTATCCTCACCCATCCCCTGTAGACTGTGAGCCCTCGTGGGTAGGGTCCTCTCTCCTCCTGTATCCTCACCCATCCCCTGTAGACTGTGAGCCATTGTGGGCAGGGTCCTCTCTCCTCCTGTATCCTCACCCATCCCCTGTAGACTGTGAGCCCTTGCTGGCAGGGTCCTTCCTCCCCCGGTCTGTGCCTTGTGTACTGTTCATGATTAATTTACTTGTCTATGTATGTTTCCCCCTTTTCACATGTAAAGCGCCATGGAATGAATGGCATAATAATAATAATAATAATAATGATAATAATTAATTGTAGCACCCCTGAAGTATCAGGTGCCACAAAATGTAACCTGTTGAAACCCAAACCTCGGAATATCCGTGCCAGTCAACACACCAGCACCCTCAGGCCACATACACAACCCCAATTCCAGACTGGGAGACTGCCTAGCAACAGGTAAAATGGATGGGCACTTATTGGCTAGTTACCACCCAATCTGTAGGGAGAGAGCCAGCAAGGGGGAGGGGCCAGTGGTCAGTTGGGAAGTTGGCGGGATGTGGAGGAAGACGTCAAGGAGTGTGGAGGAAGAAGTCAAGGAGAGGAGAGGTGGAAGTAGAGAGTTGAGAGTGAAAGTAGAGAAAGAAAGAAAGAAAGAAAAAGACCAGCAGTGAGAACGGACTGCTGTAACAGGAGTGATGGACTGTGGAGTAAGGAACTAAGACTCCAGGAACTGTGGGTTACCTGTGGAAGTGTAATACTTCAGGAACCGTGGGAGGCCTGTGGAAGTCTGGAACCAAGGCTCACAGGACTCAGCACAAGGCGGGATGCAGACCCTAGGACAGCAGGACACTTTATGGTCAACTGTTAATTCTGCTAGGTGAGGGAATCTCCAGGGTCCTTCACTAACCCAAAGAGTCTGAAGCATCAGCAGCAAATAGGGGACCGGGGATTGAACCCCTTAAATAGTCCAGGCTGCCTATAAAACCAAGACTGAAACAGAGGGGCTCC